>NC_081183.1:31650561-31849379 GCF_029867415.1 Vicia villosa | reverse complement strand
AAAGACCTTTAAGAAATTCTGGGTAAGGGGGTAGGTTATACAAAGGGAAGGTGTTAGCACCCTTTGTATCCATGGTTATCCATGGGCTCTTAAGTTTGCTTAGCTCACTTGTTTTTCGATCACTTTTCAATTGCTCTGAAATTGCTCATATGTGGTTTCACATACTTTTGTAAATTGAATTTTGTAATGATCCGTGTGTGGATGTATACAAAATGCTTGTTTATCTTTCGAAAGATGTTTTGGAAAGAACGTTAACTTTGTAATAACCCGTGTTTGGATGTATACAAAGTATTGTCTTTTTTTGAAAGTTTTGAAAAATCAACAGTGTATGAGAATTTTGTTTATTTTGATTTGAGCAAGCAAACTAGGAGGTCTACCCTGAGTTGTAAGGTCTTTATCCTATTTCCTTTAAAAATCTATCCTTTCACCGGATATAAAAGCAAGGTTCGATTTTGTACTCAAAATAGTGGAATTTTGACTTTGATTTTGAAAGGAATGAGAAGGGATTACCTTAAGAGGTGCAAGTGTGATTGTGATTGGATTCAGATATTTATCTTTGAAGTTAGTGATCTAACGGTTCAATTTTATCTTTGACATACACGCAGTTTATATGTGCTGGAAATTAAAATGCGGAAATGTAAAGTGCGGAAAGTAAATCTACGCTATTACATCGATTGTGCAGGAAACGTAAACTAGCCTATTTACATGAATTTGACATCCTATACATTTATCTAGGAATTTTAAATTGCAAGAAAAATAAAAGGCATGTTTTTGGAATTTTTATGATTGGTTTTAATTATAATTAATGCATGATTAATTAAATTAAAATGAAGAAAAAAGATGAAAATAGATTTAAACCTAGAAATTAAGTTTAAAATATGTACAAAATATTTGTTAATTAATTTTAAAACAAAACTAATTTTTTTTGGAATTTTTGAAATTGATTGGAAATTGATTAAGCTAATTAATACATAATTATGCAAATAATTATACAAATAATTAAAACTTAAAGAGAAAATTATTCAAAATATGTACAAAATTAGTTTATAATATATAAACAATATTTTATATAAAGAACAATTTTTTTTATGATTTTTTGATTGGTTAGAATAATTAAAAAGCCAATATATAAATATATACTAATTAATTATGCAAAATATTGAAATTTTGAAGAAAAATAAAATATTTTTATTTCAGAAAATAATATATTATATTAGAAGTATAAAAATATTTTTTGTGTATTTTTTGGATTTTTAAAACTATTTTTAATTAATTTAACAAAGAAATTAAAACAAAATAGAAAATAAAATAGAAAATAAAAGGATACTGATCCTGTATGGAAATTAAATGAGGGAGTATGATATGCGTGCGTGTTCTGAGGCGTTGGATGAGTTGATGGATGGATCAGAAGGCCCAGATGGTGAGGGACCATAGCACGTGGAACACCTGCAAAACACTGAATTCCAAGTCAGTTTAAAAAACACGCGCGCGCCTCCCAGCGAATCAGAGGGCGCCACGCATCATCTTCAACCTTCAGATGGGTTTTTACACCGTTCATTTGCAGGTGGTGTAAAAAACCCAATCTTTTACACCTGGTAATAATAGCGAATACAAGCAAACGTGAGTATAAATTTGGCGCGATGGTATGGTTGAGTTCGTATTGTTCATGCGAACTCAATGGTACTATTCAGAACCTGTAATTTTGCCTAATTTAGAAAACCCTAATTTTGGGATGAAGAACTCTAAAATGGTGGTTTCGTGTATACGCATCTAAAACTTAATTAAAGCTCCAGAAATGATCTACACCTCAAACCAAACTCAATAGTATGTCTACATCTTGTTAAACATGTGTGAATAGCCAGATACGAATTGATTTTAGTTTGAACAATTTTTGACCTGTGTAGCTCGATTCAGTGAGCTTCAAGGCTTGTAATTGATTGAGATAGTTTCAGTGATGTTCAAGGAAGGTGTATGAATGCTTAGTTTGTATTGAAATGAGCAGAAATTACAAATTCGAATTTGAGTTTTCTTTGAATTTTTTCAAGTGATTACAAAGGTGTTATGCTTAGCTTTGCTTCTGAACTTGTCTCTCTTTTGTTGCTGAACTAAGATAGCTTATTTATAAGCTATGTGTGCTTACAATTGAAGCTAATATGTGCCTTAGTTGCCTTTGTTGAAACTTTGGTTTTTTAATATTAAAAACCTTTGAAAAATTGACCAAGTCTTGCTCTCCTTCAATGCACCTGCCTTGCCCTTCAATTCTCTGCAGAAGATGAAGATTCCTTAGGGGTGAGTCATGCTTGGAAGTTAAGCTACCATTATCCATGCATTTTCCTTTTAATTTTAATCTTAAAGTAAGATAAAATCATGCAAAAAATGGATAAAAAAGGTATGGGCTTAGTCTTGGTCGTGGGAGGCCCATATTATCATGGAAATGATGTTTGAATGCTGAAAACTTGGCCCCATTTGGAAAAAATACATTTTTGAGCAATGTTGATTTCATGTATTTTCCCAAAATTTAGCCAACTTCAACAAGGTGTAAATCCTTCAATTTTTGTCATATGAAGGAGATCTTGCACTTTTTGGAAACCTCAAAGAGTCCTCTAACCAATGCCTTTGGTCTCATGTCAAAATGATTTTTGAAGCTCCTTGTGTGTCCTTTTGAAAAAAGTGTCTTTTTGTTGACTTTGAAAATGACCTGTAATGTCTTTGATCATATTTTTCAAATGGTGAATCCAATGACCATGGGATCAATGGCATTTGAAAGATAATTGAATTTCCTTCAAAACAAGCTTTGGTTTGAATTTTTTGGATGAAGGATGAGAGAGTTATGATCAGTCAAAGTTGAGTTGACTTTTCAGGCAAAAACCCTAATTTTGAATCTTAGGGTTTTGTTGATTTTTGATCTTTCCTTGATGAATTATGATCATCCAATGATCAAATGATGAATCCTTTGACAAAATATGGACTTTGACAAAAAATTTCATTTTTGACTATCTGTTGACTTTTTGGTCAAACGGGTCGTCTGTTGACTGTTTGAGCTGCTGACGGTGCGTCTGAGTGAATTGAAGTTTGAAAATTTGTATGATGGTACTTTGAGATATATGGATGTGCATGGAATCCATTTGAGGTCTCAAAAACTTGTTGCTCCTGTAAAAACAAGAAAGACCCTGATTAGGGACTGTTTGTATAGGAGACAGTTAAGCGTACCTGATTTTTGTGCAGTGCTGAGTTTCTGCTAATCGCGTGATATTCAGAAGACTTCTAGCACAAAAATCTTGGAATTTTGAATTGTGAAATATTGATTTGATTGATGGTACAAAACACTGAGAATTGTACTGCCAGCAGTTTGGCTGTCAACTGACTGTTCAGGTACTAACGTAGCAGTTAGAGTGAAAAATCAACAGTCAAAGTTAATTTTCTTTTTTGTTGTTTTTTGTTTTATGTGAAAAATGAAAGTTATTCACATGACTTGTTAGAAAAACACAGACATAATAAATAACTAATATTTACGGTATGCGGGCAAAATTACCGATGATAACCCTGAAAATCATTTAATGCACAGAAATAGGAATATTTGACTGGCAGAAAACACACAAAATATTATCTTAGTAATTAAGCAATATTATGACAAATAGTACAACATTTAATACTGACAGTACAAATATCACATACTATATTGAACAGTACGACGAATAAACGGTACATTTAAGAAATAAGAAATACGGCAAATTTTAAGAATGACGATTAATGACCCATGCTATGAACAATAACATGTAGATGATTGGGAGTGCAACCATTGCAGGTCCACACTCTTCAGGACTATGCAGGCAGAAGAAAGTCATGATCACCGTAGCAATGGTGATGACTGTAAGAAACAGTGTCTCTATCCACTTTGCCATTCTTGTCAGGGAAGAAGAGAAAATAGATATGAGATAGGAATTTGAAAGATGAGTTGGAATTTGATGTGAGATTTTATGGAAGAAAATGAGAGGTATTTATAGAATGGAAAGAAGGAAAGAGACGTTGGGGAATGATGTGATTCCGTACAAAAGGAAAATTTGAGTGGAAGTAAGATTTGAAAGAAAGTGTATGATAGTGTTGGGAAAAAGGAGAGATTTGATTTTTGAAAAAAGAGATTTGAAAAGATTTTTTGCAAATAATGGAATATAGTACAAAAATTAGTGGGAAACAAAAGATAATAATAATCTACTTGTTACCAGTACAGTCTGAGTTTCCTGATTCTGCGCCTGCAAAAAGATTTAACTCTGTACCAATTGTGTCAGTACCATTTATCTGTAAATAAATAAATATCATGTGTGAAGTAATAAACAGTATTTGGTGTTTGCGTAAGAATAAATTCAACTGCAAGCCAAATTACTGTATAAGAAAAATTCTAAAAACTAAGTATTTCATATGTCAGGATATTTGTTGAAATAAAAATCCATGATTATATGAGACCCTTAATTTTCAGATTGGAGTTTTCTTGAAAAATATGTGGGCAAATTTTGGGGTATAACAGTTGCACTTAGGCAACCATTGAAATACTCCTTTAGGAACTAAAATTCTCCTAAATTTGCATTTTTCAATGGTATGTCCCTTTTTGCAACAATAATGACAGGTAATATGATGAGAATATGCTGTTTTGCTAGTTGATACTTTTGGTACAAAAGTGTATTTACTATATAAAGGAGTATACGATCTTTTGAACTTATTTGGATCAACCGCAAAGGTCACTTTTGGTTGTAGAGCCTTGTCTAATTTGGCTTTTAGATCTCTTACTTCTTTTTGCCAAATGTGACATGTCTCACAACCAAACCATGATGTAGGATCTATTTCAACTTTATCCTTTTGAATGTCTAGCATAGATTGTTTTAAAGCTTCCATATCCTTTTCGGTTTTCTCAACTTTTGATTCAAGATATGAAAAGATTTTCTTATTTGAGGCCAAAAGTTTGAAAGCTTCAATTGCATCTCTATGTAATTCTTCAAAAGCAAGTTTTAGTTGAGAATGAGATACCTTATCTATGAGTTCAGGTTTAAGATGACTTACAGCTTTCTTTTTCTTGTGTTGATGAGCCATAAGGCATAAGTTTGCTGATTCTTCTTCATCGCTTGATGAGCTTTCACTAGATGAATCACTTTCCCATGCTATGTAGGCTCTCTTAGATTTGTTATGACCTTTGCTTTGGTTCTTCTCTTTTTCCTTCTTAAGGTATGGACAATCCGGTTTGTAGTGACCGGCTTTCCCACAATTAAAGCAAGGGCCTTTGATTTTTCCTTTGTTGTCGTCATCTTGTTTGAACTTGTTTGATTGCTTTCTATAGTTGATCAAGCCTTTGTCAGAATGTTTTGCTCCATTTTTCTTTAGATATTTGTTGTATCTTCGCACAAACAGTCCCATTTCCTCATCATCGGAGTCTTCGTCATCACTTGTATCACTATCCTCTAGCTCTTGTCTTGAGGTCTTGGAGCTTGAAGCTTTTAGAGCTATTGACTTCTTCTCTACCTCTTTCTCCATGTTCTTTTCTTTCTTTGCCCTTTTCTCATGCATGTCAAGGCATTTAAGGTGTTGTTCATGTTCCTCTAGTTTACCAAAGAGAGTGGTAATGTCTAAGGTGTTTAGATCATTTGCTTCCTTTATTGCTATAACCTTGGGTTGCCATTCCCTGTTCAAGCATCTTAAGATTTTGTTAGTAGCAACTGCATTGGAAACAGGTCTATCAAGAGAATTTAACCGATTTTTCAGGTGAACGAATCTCTTCTGCATGTTTTCGATGGATTCGCCATCTTCCATGTGGAAGAGTTCGAACTCTTGAGTTAACGTATTGATCCTAGCTAGTTTGACATCATCCGTTCCCTCGTGGGCAACTTACAATGTGTCCCACATAGCTTTAGCGGATCTACAATGGGAAACGCGATAGTATTCATCAACTCCTAGAGCTGAGATTAGAATGTTTCTCGCTTTCCAATCGTATGCATATCTCTTTTCATCTTCAGCATCCCAAGTATTTTCTGGTTTTGGAACAACTGCACCAGCTGCATTTGTCATGGTGATCTGAAAGGGACCATTGGCAATAGCTGTCTAGATGTTCCTATCAATTGCATTGATGTGGACACACATACAATCCTTCCAATAGCCATAGTTTTCACCGTTGAAAACTGGAGCTCTATTGTGAGCCCCTTTAGGTCCGGAAGCCATCTTTCCAATAAGTGTTTCACGTAGCACGGAATAAACCAGAGCTCTTGATGCCACTTGTTAGACGCTGGCCTGAGGATCTAGAGGGGGGGTGAATAGATCTCACAGAGTTTTTCGGAATTATTTCGAACTAAAGCGAAAGCGGTTCTGAATCGACTTGCGTCTATTCCGGACCGTTATTGCAAGGGTCGTATATGTGACAAAACCACAAGATAATTGAGATTAACGATGAAGTGATATGTTATCGAATCAATACGTTTCACAGCTGAAAATCAATTAACTTCTAAATTGACAAACTTTGATTTGCAATGCAGTAATAATGGAATAAGCAAAAAGACAAACACTTGGTGATAATGTTCAAATTGATGATGATTCAAGATGTGGTGAATTGTGATGTTTATGCAGAACCTTAATTCACAATTTTAACACTTGAATCGTTAATCAATTTTGCAATTATGACCAAATATGAACAGAACGTAAATGAAAAGATAAAAGCGACAAGAACACGATATTTGTTCAGGCAGTTCGTCGATCGTCCTCGCTACGACTACGTCTGCCCCCAATTCCAAATTGAAATTGGGAAATCTTCCATTAGTGTTGAAAGTAGTATATACAAAGAAGAAAACAAAGCGATAAACAATAAACCGAATTTGTCGATCCTTTGAATCTTCTTCCCCCTTAATCTTGAGTCAGATCAAGGCGATCCAAGAGCTTCACTTGATCCCTTTTCTGCAGTGTCTTGAATTGCCTTGAACCCTTGTTCTTCAATCTTCACACTCAGATGGATCCTCGATGAAACCTCTTGATAAAAACCCCCAAGAAACACCTATCTTGGAGGACAAAACCCTCAGATTTTATTCACCAAAAACCCCACAAATCTTCACCCACTAGGAATCTTCAATTCCGTTCCATGGACGTTATCGAACTCGATCACTAACCCTCAACGCAAGAATGATTATGTGTAATTGTGTTGGAGATGACGAAGAACGAAGATGAGAAGCCTTTGTGTATCTTTCAGTCGTTGGTGTTGTTTTCAATAATTGAACCTTGGACAATATATATGAGAGCTTTTCAGTTGATGCAGAGTAAACCAGAAATTTTGGCAGTTTTGATCAGATAGGTCGACCTAATTTAGGGCTGGGTCGACCTAACAGAGCTGCATATCCTTTGGATGTCAGTTTTAATCAGATAGGTCGACCTAATTTAGGGCTGGGTCGACCTAACAGAGCTGCATATCCTTTGGATGTCATTTGTTCCCAGTTAGGTCGACCTGTCAAAGAAGTAGGTCGACCAGAATCCACTTCAGATGCGTTTTGGGGATATTTTCTCAGATTAGGTCGACCTAGTTGTTGTGTAGGTCGACCGAGCAGAATGATATGTAAATTTCTTCATTTTAGGTCGACCTGTGTTGGGAGTAGGTCGACCTGACTGCTGATTTTCTGAGTTCCTCTTATTTTGCTTATGTTGAGTCGACCTGTATGCATAGTAGGTCGACCTGCTCTGTTATGAGTGACCAAAGCTTGCTTTTCTTTGAGTTCTTCTGCTTGTACCTTGTTGCTTGTATGCTTGTTGAGTTTGCCATGAATCAAAAACATCTTTGTGAGTGTGATCTTGTATTCACAGTTCTGATTCTGCTTGACCATCTTCTGATGTCTTGCCAGACCATGTTCTGATGTTGCATGCTGAACCTTCTGAGTCAGTGCTTCTTGCGCTGATTTTGTGCATACTCTTTATGTGATTCCTGAAATGGAAATTGCATAGAATTTGAGTACCACATTATCTCATACAAAATTCATATACATTGTTATCATCAAAACTAAGAATATTGATCAGAACAAATCTTGTTCTAACAATCTCCCCCTTTTTGATTATGACAAAAACATATATAAATGATATGAATTTGCAATCAGAATGTCAGACGGCTAAACACAATTACACAGTTATAGCATAAGCATATAAACATAGTGTGTGAATATGTCTCCCCCTGAGATTAACAATCTCCCCCTGAGATAAATAATCTCCCCTGAAATTAATACTGGAAGAAATTTATAAATAAAGGATTTCCCTGAGTATTTTCCATTTCAGTTGAGACGATCACATATGCTTAGATCTTCAGAACATTCATAGCTTCTGCTTCTTGCTTCCAAAGGACAGCTTCAGAGCTTTGAATTTCTTCTTGAATCATTGCATGCTAGATTGTATCAGAACATTGTTGAATGTACCAGAGCATCTCTACATCCTGAAATGTTACAGAACAAACTAAACGACAAAAGTCAGAGCATGAATGAATCAGAACATAAAATATGTATCAGAACATATAGTATGTATCAGAGCATAAACAATAATGTTTCAGAGCATATTAAGAACAAAAACATGCATCAGAACATATAAGGAATAAGAACGTGTTAGAGCATATTCTATCATCAGAATATCATAACATTCTTCCTTCTTGCTTCTGATCTTGAAGCTTCACAGCACTCAGCTTGCTTCACTTTTCATGAGCTTGTTTCTTTATAGAATTGCTTTTCCTCATGTCTTTGCTTCTCATGTTGAGCTTTTTAGAATTTCTTCAATCCTGCAAAACACTCAAAGACATAGAACTTGCAAATTCTGTTAGAAATGTGGAGACTTACTCCCAGCAACTGATAATATAAATCAGATCATTTATCACATTTTCTCCCCCTTTTTTTCATAACATCAAAAAACATAAAAGATTCAGATGAAAAACAAACAATATGAGAGAAAAGAAGATAATTTTCATTGATTTCCAAAAGAAGATTATCAGAAGATACAAGGGAGATGCATAGAAAACATATGCAAGAACAAAGGAAACAACTAAGACACAAAGGACTGCGACGGGCTTAGCTTAAACATAATCTTGGCCAGCATGTCATGAATCCCAGCATTGCTCTCAGCCTGCTTCACCATGAATGAGCGAAACTCATCGTTGATGTCATCTTGCTTATCCATGTGAGAAGCCAAATCAGCTTGATTCTTCTGAATAACCTCTAGAGTCTTCACCAGAAGAGAGGGTTCACCAGAAGAAGCTTCACAACTTCTGTTCAGAGGGACAGCATTCTCAACTGCAACATCCATTGTCAGATCATCATCATGATTTTCCTCAGCAGGAATATACCCAGCAGGATGATCTTCAGCACCAGCTTCTTCCCTAGAAGAATCTTCTTCATACTCAGGAGCAGGAAGATCAGAATCTTCATTCTCAAGTGCTTGAAGAATGGAAGCAAGATTCCTTGGTGGAGTAGGACCTTCAACTTCTAGAGGATAAACAACTTTTGGAATGACCATATTTGGGGACTTCTCAGAAGGATTCTCCCTCAGAAAGTCAAACAGCCACTTGAAGTCTCCAGTCAGAACTGGATACTTAGGTCTCCAAACAACAATGTCCCTGCAAGGATTGACTTCTGCAAGGTCACCAATGAATTATTTTTCATCAAAACAATATCTCCCTCCAAGACGACTGAACCAAAAATCTTCATAGTGCCTCAGAATTCCACAAGGTCGTGGAGCAAGTTCTACACAAATTTCCTGAAGTTCTTGAAAACAAGCATCTGCTTTTCTTCTGAAGATTCTCCAGAATTTTCGCATAGCAACATCATTTAATCCAGCATGATGAGCTATTTTGAGAGTGTCAAAGACTCTTCTGACATTCCTCTTTACCATTTCATAAATTACACCAATAGGGTATGCTCGGCGAGATTTTATTTTGGTTATAGCAGAATCTGGTTTTGGGACAGAATAGGGTTGAGGTTCTCTATCAAGACAGAGAGATGATTCTGCTTCATTCTCAGATTCTAACACTACCAGCTCTGGTTCAGGGCGAGGCTTAGGTGTGTAGTTGCAGTCACGAAGCAATTGCTCATGTGATGTAGAATTTGGAAGGTCAGATACAGAAGGATTATTTTGTGAGGTGGAAGGAATGGGTTCATAGTTTGCATGAGGTGGAGGTTGAGAAGTGGATATATTTGTGTGAGGTGGAAGGAGAGTTTGAAGGGGTTGGATATCAAGAATAAGGGTTTCAAGGGCCTGTTCAGAAGCAATGTTGGTTGTGGATGGAGAGGGAGGAATGGGAACGTTTGTGATAGGTGAGTGAGGAGGAGTAAGAACATTGGTTAGAGGAGAAGAAGGAGGTGTGAGAACATGGATGGTTATAGGTGATTCTGATGGGGCTGTTTCTGGTTGATTTTCTGGTTCAGGGGTTTTAGCAACATCTATTGGTGCAACTTCTGAACGTAAAGTGTAACACCCATAATTTCAGTTTATTAATTTAATTTGGATTTAAATTAAATAATTGGAATTTTAGAATTTAAATTGGATTTAATTGGAAAATAAGGGAGTAAGAGCTATTGGGCTTATGGTGTGGTGATAGTAAAAGAGGGGTGCTAATTAGTTAGGCCTTTTACTAAGTTGTGGTTAATTTATTTTATTTTATTTTTCATAAAATAAGAAAAAGGAACCATTTGGGGAGAAAGGAAGAACACGTGAAGAGAGCAAGAGAAGAGAAAGAGACAAGAACGTGAAACCGGAAGGAGAGCATTCAAGAAATTCATCGAGGTAAGGGGGGACTCTTTCTTTTAGTATCTCTTATGTGGTCTTAGGTGATAGGTAGATTGATGTATGGTTTGGTTCAATTAGATATTGGGATTGTTAGGTTAGGGTGTTAAAATTGGATTGAATTGATGATAATTGTGTGAACTATTTGGTTAATAATGAGTTTGGATGATGTTTTATGGTGTGTAATTGAATGTATGATGATTATATGCCTGTATGTGATGTCTGGAATCGTTTTTGGGTGAAAAGGGGGTGAAATCGCAGGGTTTGTCGCAGACTTGGGGTTTGCTGAAATCGCAGGTCCGCTGAGCGGAGGGGGGTCCGCTGAGCGGAGGTCCCAACGTAGTTCGCTCCTGTTTGACGTCGCTTGAGGTCCGCTGAGCGGGGGTCTGAAGGATTTCGCTTCTGTCTTGCTCCGCTGAGCGAACCTTGCTGTGTGTGAATTTTTCTAAACTTCAAAATAACGTATCTTTTGATCCGTGAATCATTTCTTAGTGCCGTTTTGGGCGTTGTGCAAGTAATTAAATGTTTTATAACATGGATAATGAATATTGGTAATAGCCGACTTTATTTCCTTAAAAACTAGATTTAATTACTTGATGAGAATTGAACATTGTGTGCATATGAGATAGGTGTGACAATGTGTTTGATGTGATGATGAATTGGTTGTGATTTGTTATTATGATTGTGATGGATGCATGACTATTTGGATGATGTTGAAAACATGTACATACTTATTCGGTGATGTGGTGTTGAGATGAGTTGTTCATCGCGATTCGGTGTGTTTTAAGTATGTTATATGTGTTTCATTCATTCATATGCATTGATGTTGGATCCCGGTGATGTTTGGATCGTTGGTGGACATATTTCCCATTGTGTGGAAATTGTGTCGGTGGGCCGTATCTCGATGAGGCGTAGATCGGTTAGGTGGATTGATTCCACGATTTATTGGTACCACATGCATAGTGTCAGTTGTGTCATATGCATTTTGTCATAATATGATTGTATGGATTTCTGTAGTGTGTGTTGTAATCATTTATTGTGTGAATTAGTAATGGATGTGAATCTGAATATGTATAATTGGGTGAATGGTATATTATGATGCTTGTTGCTTATGAATTGCATAATATTTACTAATTGAGAATGAGACTCACCCTTACATGTTGTCATTTTCAGATTGAGGAGTAGCGGCATTAGTGCTTGGTGAGGATGACTCATAGAGTTTATCCGTTTATGTTGGGTCGTGTCGGTCATGCTCTGATCTGTAACATTGGGGAACGATAGTTATAGAGTTTTTATGAAATTAATCTACTTTATTGGTGTTGGATTATGATTCCATTGGATGTATTTGATAATGTTTCTTATTTCGCTGTGATAAACATAATTACGATTTGGTGAACCGTTTCCTGATGAAGCATGACTTGACCATGATTGGTTTATTTATTTTAAATAATTGTGGCACCCTTGTGTGTATGTTTTTACTTTGATTATTTATTTAATTTGCCGCGGGGTTAGAAGGGTGTTACATAATGCAGGAACAGAAACAGGTTCAGAAAGATGTATACCTTTAGACACATTCAGAATCGCTTCAAACACAGCCTCAAGATTTCTCTGCTTCTTGCTCTTCTTCTCTTCTACAATCTTTGCCTTCCCAAGAAAAATTTCTCTTCTTCTGGCAGATTCCAGTCTTTCCTTCTCATTATCAACAGCTTTTTGACCTTCAACTTCTTGAGTTGCAGGTTCTTGATAAATTTCTTCTTGCTGATTCACAGCTTCTGCTTGCCGATTCACAGCTTCTTGAACTCCTTCTTCTTCTTCCGAGGCTTCAATGATCAATTTTCTTTTTCTTTTCTACTTCTTTTCAACATTCTTTCCATCTTCCACATTCTTATTTTTCATCTTTTTCTTCTTCTTTTTCTTCTTCTCAGCAGTCTCTTTTTCACTATTTTCATTTTCAACTAAAGCTTCCTGAGCCTCTTCAGCAACAACTTCTTCTTCAACAACTTTCTCAACAACAACACCAGTAGCAGCAGCTACACCTTGGACTTCCTTCTCCTGGTTAACAGAAGGATGATCAAATTTCCGCTTTGTCCTTCTTTCCCTCTTGACAACAGCTTCCGGTGCAACTTCAGAAACATCTTTCGAAGCAGTAGGCCTAGAAGTAGAAGCTCTCTTGTGACCACCTTTTGTAGGAGCATTTTTGTCTTTTTCTTCTTTGAGAGAGTTAAGATATTTAGTCCTAACTTCTGGCAGCTCACTTCTGAAGAAGGATTCAAAGTTAGCAAGAACAGGATCTCTTCTGCTTCTTGCTCCAGGAAGAGGTTGAGGGGTTTGTCTGATAGCTTCAATAACATTCATCTTTCTCAAAGTGAAAGCATTCAAGCAGCTTCCTATATCAACAACAAGATCTTTGATGATCTTTTGAGCTTCCAAGTCTTCAACAATCTTGGAATGAACCAGGATATTGGTAATAATTCTTCCAAAAGGAATAATGTTACCCTTCTTTGTTCTGAAGGCATTTTTGGAATCCCTCACAGCAGTCCACATGTGGTTGAAAATTATGTAGATAATATCAACCTTCTTCTGAGTGGCAATGCAATACAGAATGTATTGCTGCTCTTTGTTGACAAAATTTGCAGAATGGGTTGATTTCCTGTGATAGATACACCCCAGAAGAATCCTGGTCCAAATTTTATAGAGGTCCTTCATGTCCTTGACACGCTTTTTATTCTCAACGTCTGTATAAAGAGTAGACAGAACGACATTCCAATCTGCTCTTTTATCAGCTTCAAAGACACCTTCAGCGTTTCTTAGGTCAAACATCATTCTTAGGATGTTCTCAGTAACAACCACAAACTTCCCATGAACAAAAGACAGAATTGATTTAGGGGCTAAAACAGCATGCACCCAAAATTTCTTTACTAGTTCTGGGTAAACAGGTCCACAGAACTCAGCAAATAACGAAGTCCATCCTTGAAATATGATATCTTCTTTAAGATGAAACTCATGTTCTTCAAGACTATCAAAGTCTACCATAAGTTCATAGATAACTTCCAACTCATCTTTGGGTAAAGAGCAAGAGATAACAGGAACAATTTGTTGTTCTTCTTCTTGAAGATGTAGAGGAACAGAGGAACCAGCGTTGAGAGAAGATGAAGCAGCCATTGAAACAGTACTGAGATCACTTGAAACTTTTCTGGGTTTGTGTTTAGGGTTTGAGAAAAGGGCAAAGAGGTTGCAAAAATGCATGCAAGAAGAGAGAGAGAATGGGAGCGAAAAAGATAAACGTTATGATTTGAAATATATTTATAGAGGCGGATTTGAAAAAGAATGCAATTAAATTATGAGAATGAACAGTAACATAATCAATTGAAATCAATTGCATTAAATGATGAGTGACGTTAGGTGAGAGAACGTGGTAATTGAAATGATTTACACAGTTACCTAGGGCGGCGTCCCATCAGTTTCACTCACGCTTTTACCAACCGTGCAAACACGTGTTCACCATCAGAAAACACTTGACGACAGCTGTGTTCCATTGCATTTGCTTCTGATGATGAATAGAACTTTTCATCTTCTGATTCTGATCATTGATTCTGACTACCATTCTTTAGAAATGATCTAGTTCTGATAGGATCATCTTTCTTTCCAAGAATCACATCTTCTGAGTGAGCTGAGGTGAGTCTAGAAGATCTTCTGACTGTTGGCTCTTCAGAAATTCTGAGATTCTCTAAAGATGCAGCAACTTGATCTTCTGATTCTTTGCTTCCGAGATTTTCAGCTTCTGAAACTTTGCTTCTTTGTTCTTCAGCTTCTGATATATCAATATCTATATCTGCAAAATTCTCAATCTGCTTTGGCTTTTCAAGACCAAGCTTATCATCAAATCTGATATTGATTGATTCTTCTACAACCAATGTTTCAGTATTGTATACTCTGTAGCCTTTAGAGCATTCAGAATATCCAAGAAGGAAACATTTTTGTGCCTTAGAATCAAACTTACCAAGATGATCTTCAGTATTCAGAATGAAACAAACACATCCAAAAGGATGAAAATATGAAATGTTGGGCTTTCTGTTCTTCCACAATTCATAAGGAGTCTTATTTAGAATAGGTCTTATAGATATTCTATTCTGAATATAACATGTAGTATTTATTGCTTCTGCCCAGAAGTGCTTAGCCATGTTGGTTGTATTGATCATGGTTCTGGCCATTTCTTGTAGAGTCCTATTCTTTTGCTCTACAACTCCATTTTGCTGTGGAGTTCTAGAGCAAGAGAAATCATGGGCAATACCATTTTCTTTGAAGAACTCCTCAAAGAATCTGTTCTCAAATTCACCACCATGATCACTTCTGACCTTTATGATTTTACACTCCTTCTCAGATTGAATCTGAGTGCATAATTCAAAGAATACTGAATGAGACTCATCCTTGTGTTTTAAGAACTTTACCCATGTCCAGCGGCTATAATCATCTACGATGACTAATCCATATTTCTTCCCTCTGACAGATGCTGTTTTGACTGGTCCAAACAGATCAATGTGCAGAAGTTCTAACGGCCTAGAGGAAGGGACAACATTCTTAGACTTGAATGCAGGTTTGGAGAACTTGCCCTTCTGACATGCTTCACAAAGAGCATCTGATTTGTATTTCAGATTTGGGAGTCCTCTGACCAGATTTAGTTAGTTAATCTGAGAAATCTTTCTCAAACTAGCATGTCCTAATCTTCTGTGCCAGACCCATTGCTCTTCAGAAACAGACATAATGCAAGTCACCTTCTGCTTCTCAAGATTAGAAAGATCAATCTTATAAATGTTGTTCTTTCTCTTGCCTGTAAATAGGATTAAGCCATCCTTCTGACTTACAGCCTTGCAAGACTTTTGATTGAAGATTATGTCATAACCATTGTCACTTAATTGACTTATGGACAATAAGTTATGCGCTAATCCTTCTACAAGAAGTACATTAGTTATGGAAGGAGAGTTACCAATACTTATGGTTCCAGAGCCAATTATCTTGCCCTTCTGATCTCCTCCAAACTTGACTTCTCCACCAGACTTAAGCACCAGGTCTTGGAACATAGACCTTCTTCCCGTCATGTGTCGCGAGCACCCAGAGTCCAGGTACCATGACATTTTGTGCTTTGTCTTCTTTGCTGCGAAGGATATCTGCAACAGAAATTATCTTCTCCTTAGGTACCCACAACTTTTTGGGTCCTTTCTTGTTAGTTTTCCTCAAGTTCTGATTGAACTTGGGTTTAGCATAATAAGCAACAGGAGGAACAACATGATATTCTTTAGGTTTGGCAGCATGATATTTTCTAGGTTGTGTCACATGCTTCTTGGTGTGTGTAGCATGAAAGCTTTTGGCATGTGAGGTGAGCCTAATATCATGTGAGTGGCCATATTTGAACTGATCATACAATGGCTTGTATGTGATTTTCATATCATCAACAGGTTCAAATTTATGTGGGGTATCACCCTCATAGCCAACACCAATCCTTTTGTTTCCAGAAACACCATATATCATAGAAGCAAGATGACTTCTGCCAATACTTCTAGATAGAAAATTTCTGAAGCTCGAGTCATATTCTTTCAGAATATGATTGAGGCTAGGAATGGATTTTTCTGATTCAGAAGGAGATCCAATATCTTTGGGTAATTTTAAAACTTTTTCCTTCAGTTCAGAATTTTCCACTTCCAGCTTCTTAGTTTCACAATCAAATAGCTTCTTCAGCTTTATGTATTTGATACTAAGATGAGCCTTGAGTTCTCGAAGTTCAGTTAAACTGGAAACTAACTCTTCTCTAGATAGTTCAGAAAATACCTCTTCAGAATCTGATTCTGATGTAGATTCTGATCCATCATCCACTGTGCCCATTAGTGCAAGGTTTGCCTGCTCGCCTTTAGAGTCTGATTCTGATTCTGATTCTGAATCATCCCATGTTGCCATAAGACCTTTCTTCTTATGAAACTTCTTCTTGGGATTCTCCTTCTGAAGTTTTGGACATTCATTCTTGAAGTGTCCAGGCTCATTGCACTCATAACAAATGACCTTCTTCTTGTCAGATCTTCTGCCTCCAGAAGATTCTCCTCTTTCAGGCTTCTTTGAACTTCTGAAGCTCTTGAACTTCCTTTGCTTGCTCTTTCAGAGTTGGTTTACCCTTCTAGAGATCATGGATAGTTCATCTTCTTCTTCTGATTCTGATTCTTCAGAATCTACTTCTTCAGCCTGAAAAGCGTTAGTGCATTTTTTATAATTAGATTTTAATGCAATAGACTTACCTTTCTTCTGAGGTTCATTAGCATCCAGCTCAATTTCATGACTCCTCAGAGCACTGATCAATTCTTCAAGAGAGACTTCATTCAGATTCTTGGCAATTTTGAAAGCAGTCACCATAGGACCCCGTCTTCTTGGCAAGCTTCTGATGATCTTCTTGACATGATCAGCCCTTGTGTATCCCTTGTCAAGAACTCTTAATCCAGCAGTTAGCGTTTGAAATCTTGAGAACATCTTCTCAATATTTTCATCATCCTCCATCTTGAAGGCTTCATATTTCTGGATCAAGGCAAGAGCTTTAGTCTCCTTGACTTGGGCATTTCCCTCATGAGTCATTTTCAATGATTCATATATGTCATAGGCAGTTTCCTTGTTAGATATCTTCTCATATTCAGCATGAGAGATAGCATTCAGCAAAACAGTCCTACACTTGTGATGATTTTTGAATTGCTTCTTTTGATCATCATTCATCTCTTGTCTTTTAAGCTTTACACCACTAGCTTTCACTGGATGTTTGTAACCATCCATCAGAAGATCCCATAAGTCACCATCTAGACCAAGAAAGTAACTTTCAAGTTTATCTTTCCAATATTCAAAGTTTTCACCATCAAATACTGGTGGTCTAGAATAACCATTGTTACCATTTCCATTTTGTTGCTCAGCAGAGCCAGATGTAGATGTATGTGTTGGATCTTCACCAGCCATCTTGACTTAATCGTTTTTCTCTTCCTGAATCTTTTCTAAACACGGTTAAGTGCTTGCACCTTAGAACCAGCGCTCTAATGCCAATTGAAGGATAGAAAAACACTTAGAAAGGGGGGGGGGGTTGAATAAGTGTAGCTTTAAAACTTGTAAGATAAAAACAATTTGCACAATGATTTTTATCCTGGTTCGTTGTTAACTAAACTACTCCAGTCCACCCCCTTGGAGTGATTTACCTCACCTGAGGATTTAATCCACTAATCACACAAGATTACAATGGTTTTCCACCTAGATAACCTCTAAGTCTTCTAGAGTATTCTGATCACAACTTGATCACTCTAGGAACAAACTGCTTAGATACCCTCTAAGACTTTCTAGAGTATACTGATCACAACCTGATCACTCTAGTTCTTACAAATTAATGTAAACAAATTCTTATAAGAGTTACAATGCTTCTTAATAAGCTATTATCACAACTGTGATTTTTCTCTTAAGTTTAAGCTTAATCTCACTAAGATATTACAACAACAATGTAGTGAGGTTGAAGATGAAGTTTGAGAGCTTTTTGAATTTGACAGCGTTTCTGTAAGTTTGCGCAAAGTGTTGTATTCAGCTTCTCTTCAGAACATCTATTTATAGGCGTTTGAGAAGATGACCGTTGGGAGCATTTAATGCTTTGCGTGATTCGTACAGCATTGCATTTAATGTTTCACTCTTTTGTCAACTACCTCAAGCCTTGCTTTCGCTGTGTCTACTGACGTTTCCTTTAATAGCTTCTAACGTTCCTTTTGTCAGTAAGCGTAGCCTGCCATCTTGTACTTGCTTCTGATCTGATGTTTGTGTAAACAACGTTTGAATATCATCAGAGTCAAACAGCTTGGTGCAGAGCATCTTGTTGTCTTCTGACCTTGAAGTGCTTCTTAGCGTGATACCATGAGAACTTCAGTGCTTCTGCTTCTGATCTCAAGTTCTTCTGATGCTACCATAGACCATGTTCTGATTCTGCTTGACCATCTTCTGATGTCTTGCCAGACCATGTTCTGATGTTGCATGCTGTACCTTCTGAGTCAGTGCTTCTTGCGCTGATTTTGTGCATACTCTTTATGTGATTCCTGAAATGGAAATTGCATAGAATTAGAGTACCACATTATCTCATACAAAATTCATATACATTGTTATCATCAAAACTAAGAATATTGATCAGAACAAATCTTGTTCTAACAAAAAGCTCACTCAAGTTCAAGATCAGGCCATGTAAAATCTTGGTTTAAATCTTGAAGACTAATCGATTCAAGTTTATTATGGAAAGGAGACTAACCTCTTCGGTCCATCGTTTGGAAGGAAGACTAAGTGTTTCACTTTGTGTTTATTGTTTGGTTAAAATTTAACCACAAACTTCATTTTTCTTATATAAGGGGGTTCAACCCACTAAAAGCTCTTAAATTTTATTGGATACTCTCAAGATCAAATCTTGGGGACAAAGCGAAGTCTTCTTGACTGAACCTATATAATTTCTGGTATCTTCTCTCTTCCCTTAACTTTTACTTTCCGCTATTTAAATTTCTACTACTTATTTCCAAAACCTTTATAATACCATTTTGAACTTTGAAATTAATTCTAAAAGTTTTTCAAAATCAAATTTTTCTAAAACACACAATTCACCCCATCTTATGTGTGAAGTCACATGTTCAACATTTTGCACCATCCAAGGCATTTTTTGAACTCCAAACTAAGATTTAATCAAAGTAGTCCATGTTTTTCAATTACTTCAATCAAGAACTAAGATGTTTGGTGGAATCATTCTTGTGTATAAGAATACTAAATCTCACTCCTCACAATATGTTTTTCAATGGCATAACCCCTCAAAATTCTCTGGTGTTTCCCTAAGATCAAATTAAACTCTTCATGCCAACTATTAGTGTCTCTATTGTTTCTTGTGATGTAAGAAATAATACATATACAAATGGAAAAGATGAAGTGGTGTTGAAAGTGAATGGATTATTACATTAATTGAAAACTAAATTGAACAACAACTTTATATAACTCGTTGGTTAAATAATCAACTCAACTAACTAACTAGATTAGTTAGTTGTTAAACTACTTGTCACTTGACAACTTAAAGACGTAATTGATTATGGAATAACAACTAACTAATTCTTAAACTACTTGTAACTTAACAACTTAAGACATATTGATTATGGAATAACAACTAACTAGTTCTTAAACTACTTGTCACTTAACAACTTAAGACATATTGATTATGGAATAACAACCAACACTGGTTAAGTCTAGACAAAGGACAATACAATAAACACTATCAACCAAAACACCAATTTAAAATGGCAACTGATTTGTCTATCGTTTAGTATATGATCAAAATGAGAATAAAATAAGTTGAAGGTAAAGTGGTTTATGTTTGAATAAATTTATGTAAAAATGATTTGTACAATAAATACTAGTGTAAAAATCACTCAAAAATTAAAATTACAATTTTTAATTAGAATTCATTTTGAAAAATATAATCAATTCTATTAGAGAGCATTCAAATATGTCAAAATCAATTATACACATCTGAAATCAATTTTGATAACTCCAAACGTGAAATCAAACTTACAATAAGCATGTTTTTTATTCTGCGGTGAAAAAAAAATCATTTTAAATAAATTGATTTATTAAATTAATTATGTTTAAAAGTGAATTTAAGATAAAATAATTCATATTTTAATAAAATCTTGTAAAAAATGAGCTCAACCATAAATTTTAATATAAAAGTTATGTTTAATCAAAAAATTTATAAATTTTAACTATAAATATAATCAATTCTAAAATATATAATCAATTTTACTTGAGAGAACAATTAAACATACCAAGTCAATACTATACATTCAAAATTAATTATAAGAGCTCTAAATATGAAACTAAAAGTACACTAAATCAGCTCATAGTTAGTTGGTCTAGTGGTGATTGACGCTGAACATAATTGGTCTAATGGTGATTAATACTGAACTTGATAAGAAAAATTACAATTCAATTTTCCACAACAGCGATTAAGAAAGGAGCATACCACTTGATACTAAAACTAATCCAACTCAAACTATACCGATTTTGAAAGGAAAAAAAAAATACACTAAATAAATCGATAATAACATATATATATATATATATATATATATATATATATATATATATATATATATATATATATATATATATATATATATATAATTTATTAAAAAAGTATATCGATCTAACTATCACTTTTGACCAATGCTGATTCATTCTTAATCTAAAACCTGTCATCTTTATCTTAACTTCCAATTCCCATAGAATCTGCGTCAACTATGCTATCCCATGCCAGCAACTCTTATCCAACACATTGGCATTCATCATTGGATATTTTACGTACATCTTCTCATACTCCTTCCTTCGACTTTTACTTAATAAATATAAATACTCCACGTGTGTGTGTGCTTTGTCTCACCTGCTTATCCATAACCAGTGCTTTGTCTCACCTGCTTATCCACAACAACTACTTCAAAATTCAAAGGATGAATTATTTAATAATTTTCTATACAGACACTAATACTATTTTACTTTTGGAGTTTCAAGTGTTTTTTTAAGAACAGAATGACTACTAAAAATTTACACATATAATCTTGAATATCAGAATTTGTATTTTAATGATAACATATGATTTATCAATATCGATTTCTTTCAATTAAACTAGAATTTATAGACGAAAACTCGTTATTAATTATATGCATCAGGTACCATTAAATGTTAATTAACACATATTTTGTAGATTTAAATGTAACTTTGTTCTCATATTTTCATTTTTTTAAAAGGTGTTGAACCCTCTATTTTAAAAACTGGTATTTTAATCTTTTTATTTATTTTAACTTTTTGAGATTTTAGTTTCTCATTTTATTTAAGTGTTATTTTTACCAGGGAACAATTGAATTGATGACGTGATATGATATGTTTGATAGGTCTATTTAAAATTTCATGTCATTTATATTGTTTTTTCATTTTAATAATAATATAAATTATTATATTTATAAAAACTAATAATAACTTAAATTAAATTATAAATTATTAAAAGAAATTAAAAAAATAAATTATTATTATATGTCTAGGACCATTATAAGAGATGCATAATTTCATGAGGCAATTTATAGGTCTAGGACCATTAAGAGATGCATAATTTCATGTAATGAGGCCTTAATGTGCCGTTTGTAACAGGAAATTATTGAAGAGGTGGAAGAAAAATAGCATAGAAAATGGAATCATATGTTTTCATTGCACGCATTATGACCCGTAACAACCATTATGGTCTGGCCGTAATGCTCTATGAACTTTTGTATTGGGAACCTGATTTGGAAAGGTGGAGATTTTGCACCTGTTATGATCGTAACAACCACTACCGCCTGGATGTAATGGGCTTTAGTCAGGTTTATGGCACCCTCCTTTTGTGCGTTCTTCCCCGGTTTTTCTTCCAATGCACATTATACTTCGACTTTTGCATCTTCAAAACACTTAATTAAAACACAAATAAAAGTAGAAAAATGAAAGTAAATTGAACAAAATTTAATAAAAAATACTAAGAATTAATATAAAAACACATGTTAAACCAATGAAAACACGACTGATCAAAGCCTCAACAATATTAAAAAGATCACGAAATCATCCTTCTTTCTCCCCAGTCTCGTGGTCATTGACAATCTCCCCACCAACAACCTTCTTCTGATGTGCATCATTTGCCGAGGATTCTGGATACCCGGACACAACACCTCCACTTGGTCGTAAGCATTCTTGAAAGCATCGAAGACTCCCTTGAGATCTTCTTCAACATAATTGTGACATTCATTTTTCAACCCCGCCACCTGCTCCTTATGGGCTTCTTTCTCCTTCTCCAGGCCTTTTCAACTAAAGTAACCCAGAAGGACAACTTTTCCTCATAAGTCAACGCTTTTTAGGGCCTTTTCTTTATCATCCAAAGATCCCTCCAGATTGGTCATATTGGCAACCAAGTTGGAAGAAATATCGTGGGTGTTTGTTGAAAGTATTTTTGGAGTACTTTTAGTTTATCGTTTCCACAGGGATTGGTGCGATATCACCGCCGTTCTATAGTTTATATTGTCTTGAGTTAAAGTTACTTTGGGTTTGGTTTGGTAAAAGATCATTCACAAGTTTAGTAGCAAAGATTAAAATTAGGAAAGTTCTAAGTTTAAAGAAAAGTATCAAGACTTGATCCAATCGACCTAATATTGTATGTCTTCCTATAAACATGCGTAAGAATTCGTTATCAATCAATACTTCACGTATCGTTCGTCTATACCGTTCGTTTCCGCAACGTTATAGCAAGATTTACCGTATTGTTCAACCAATGATTTCTCAACCGTTTGAACAATACAAATAACATTTATAAACCGATACAAAGTGATTATCAACCATTAATTCCATGTCTAGACTTAATGTTTGATAGATGATAGAGTTAGTTCAAGATTGAAATATTGTATTTCACAAACATTTAAACCATAGAAATTCAAGAGTAAACAAACTAGATCATCTATATTGATTAATAACTTGTTCATTACACAATATTCACACGGAAAACATACAAAAGGTAAGGAAGATTACATCAAAGCCTTGACACCAAAAGAGTTTAGCTATCCATAGACATGGTAGCTTGCACAAGAAGGAAAGGATGAAGAATAGCAAGCATCAATGGTGATTTCTCCACGATCAATGCTCCGATTATCCGATTCTATGTTGCTACAGTGGTATTAGGGTTCCTTGGCTCTCAAAATAGTGTAACCATTCTAAAAAACAGTACTGATCTATTTATACAAAAATCAAGTTCTGTCCAACGCGCGTCGCGCGCTCTTGCCCGCGTCGCGCCCACCTCATTAATGATCAAACCGCCCTAAAGCGCGCATCGCGCGCTTCTTAGCTCGCGGCGCGCGCAAGCCCCTGGAATTTGACCCAAAAATATCTCTTCAGCGCGCGACGCGCCCTTGAGGCTGACTTTGAAATTTCTTCTTTGCAATTCTTTCATCTTTTCAAGCCTCAAGTTCCACCTAAAAGAGAAAACCTGTACAAAAATCAACTAGAAAAGAGATTAACAAAAAACAAAAGCTTAATTAACTAACTACTATTATTTACTTCAAAATAAACGGGGATCACAAGAATATGCGATAAATTAGTCGACAGGTACCAAATACAAGAGCAAATATTAACACAATTTGGCACCTAACAGTGTTCACTTCCTTTTGGAGACTAGACAGACTATCCACCTCCTTCTCTAGCCTCTACACCAGTTTTTATGCCCAAACACTTTTTCTTGAAGTTCAGTAAGATCATTGGTAACAACTTCATACTTACCCTTCCATTAATCATTATTATAGATGGTTTATCGAAGGTTTTTCTAAGTTGACACTTCCATAGACGCAGCTGACTTGTAAAGGTAAAGCGTTTGTATGTGACATTCAATGTGAAGAAAGTTTTACTGAATTGAAGAAGAGTGTAGATGTTTTCAGATTAGCTTTATGTTTGGTGAAACTAATTTAGCAACAATAGGTTAAATAGAATTATAACTTGTAAGAGAAAGCAGGTTGAAGTTCTATTTAATGGAGAAACATGTTGTGTTAAAATGTTTCAACATCTGGAACAACATGTCGAAGAAGATGTCGTGACATCGTATTTGAGCTGAAAGTTTGAATTCTGTTATAACAAAAATAGAATATTTCTAAAACATTGAATCCTATGTGGAGCTATATCTAAGGAGATCAAGGAGAACATTTAGGAAACTAAATGTTGAAAGATTTTATAGGAGGATCTATTGCAAAAGTGTAACAACTTATTGTTGTTACTTGGAGCATATTTTATGGAGATTTTTGTGGAGAATATCTTGGAGCTTATACTGTGGAGAAATTTTAGCAACAGTTTGTTATGTCAATTTGTTACAATTTAAAGGTCAAAAGAATCAATTCAGAATATTGAAGATCATATAGTTTCTAATTATGGAGACAATTTAGGAAATTTATGATTAAAAACCTTTCTTTTAGCAGAAGTTTTATGCTGTTTTGTAACAGCAAATAAGGTTGTAATTGAAGGCCCAAATCCAGTTGGGTAATAGGTTATAAATAAGTAGTTCTAACCTAGTTTTAGTAAGCTAGCCGAGTATTGATAAGATGTAGTTTTTAGGGTTAGCCATGTAAGTGAACCACCCGGTTTATGGGATGGTCACTGATTTGTGCCTCGAAGCCTATAGGCAAGAGGTTTGTTTTACTCACTCAGAAGCTATGAAGCAATGAGTGAAGTTTTATTCTTGGAGAAAGCTTGTAAGCAACTTCAAGTTGACTTTGTATATGTGCTTAGAATGTTGGTGAAGGGCTGTTGATGTAGTGGCTGAGGTGTTGACTGCTAGACATCATTGCGATGATTGGGAGTGAGAGGGGTTTCTCATATCTAGGGAGGACCTAGGTAGAAGGGTCGTTAGGTAGTTATTAAGTGAGGAGTTGTAAACTGGGAGTATAGCTCTTAATTGATACTGCTAATAGTGGACTTCATCCCTGGCTTGGTAGCTCCTAGAGTAGGTTTAGTTACACACCGAACTGGGTAAACAATTCTGTTGTGTTTTTATTGCTTTCCTGCACTGTTATTTGTACTCTTACCTTGTCTGTTTTATAATGTCAGATCATATTTCAAGACATCCTTATATGACATCTGAGTCTGGTGTCACCAGAATTTCAAAGAGATTGATGCCGGCTCCGATTTTGACGTTACATGATCCGGGAGAATCCTTTGTAGTATATTGTGATGCTTCAAAGATGGGTTTAGGAGGTGTGCTTATGCAGAATGATAAGGTAGTTGCTTATGCGTCAAGGCAATTGAGAGTTCATGAAAAGAATTATCCTACCCATGATTTAGAACTGGTTGTAGTTGTTTTTGTGCTGAAGATTTGGAGACATTATCTTTATGGTTCTAGATTTGAAGTATTTAGTGACCATAAGAGTTTAAAGTATCTATTCGACTAGAAAGAATTGAATACGAGACAATGGAGATGGTTGGAGTTATTAAAAGATTACGATTTTCGGTTTGAATTATCACCTAGGTAAAGCTAATGTAATGGCTGATGCTTTAAGCCGGAAGACTTTACATATGTCGCCAATGATGGTTATGGAGTTGGAATTAATCGAGCAGTTCATAGATATGAGTTTATTTTGCAAGGTGACACCGAAGAGCGTTATGTTGGGAATGCTTACAATTAATAATGAGTTTATGGACAATATCAAGGAAGCTCAGAAGTTAGATGTGAAATTGGTAGATTCGATGGTTGGGATTGATCAGTATGAGAATAATGATTTCAAATTAGATGCGTAAGGTGTGTTGAGATTCTGTAATCGAATTTGTATTCCTGATAATGGATAAATCAAGAGAGTGATACTTGAGGAAAGTCATAGAAGCAATTTGAGTATTCATCCAGGAGCTACTAAAATGTACCAAGACTTGAAGAAGTTATTTTGGTGGCCTGAAATGAAGCGTGACGTAGTGCAGTTTGTGTATGCATGTTTAACTTGTCAGAAATCTAAAGTTGAACATCAGAAGTCTGCAGAGTTGATCCAACCGTTATAAGTTCCAAAATGGAAGTGGGATAGCATTTCAATGGACTTTGTGACAGGATTACCAAATACTGTGAGAGGAAATGATTCTATTTGGGTGATTGTTGATAGGCTTACGAATTCGGATCACTTAATTCCTATTAATATCACTTATCCAGTGTCGAAGTTGGCACAGATTTATACTAGCGTAAGTGTTAAGTTGCATGGTATTCCTTTGTGTATTGTGTCGGATAGAGATCAGAGGTTCACTTTTGATTTTTGGAAGAGTTTGTAAGAGGCGTTGGGTTCTAAGTTGAGGTTGAGTTCAGCGTATCACCATCAGACGGATGGTCAGACAGAGAGGACTATTCAGTCGTTAGAGGATCTATTGAGAGCGTGAGTTCTTGAGCAGGGAGGTTCGTGGGATACTTATCTTCCATTGATCGAATTCACTTATAATAACAGTTACCATTCTAGTATTGGAATGGCACCGTTTGAAGCGTTGTATGGTCGAAGATGTAGAACTCTGTTGTGTTGGCATGAATCTGGAGAAAATGTAGTACTTGGACCGGAAATTGTTCGAGAGACTACCGAGAAGGTGAAATTGACTCGAGAGAAAATGAAAACTTCTTAAAGTAGACGCCCGGAAAAATAAGTATATGCTTGATTTGGACGTTTGTGACGTTTATTGGAATTTTACCGTTTTTGGAGTCGTTTCAGTCGGTATTAGTTCGGGATGGCGGACTAATATTTAATTGAAGGTTTTCATATTTTTGGTACTAGAAATATTATTAAGGTAATATTCCGCGTTTTGGGGGCGTTTGAACGATATTTGAGCGTAGGGGCATTTTGGTCATTTCCGCGGGGTAGATATTTTCTTTATAAGAAAGAGATATTTGTGAGAAAGGAAAAAGGGTTGAAAGAAAAAGAAGAGAAAGAAAGGGAAGAGAGAAAGAAGAAGAGCAAAGATGGAGAAAAGGAAGAAGGGGATTTTGGAGAAGATGAAGAATCAAACCAAGGTAGGGGGGTGAATCTAATTTATCTTGAATGTATGATTCTTATAGTCTTGTTCTTGTTCATCTTCTTCATCCTTTCCATGTTTTCCATTCTTGCTTGTTTTGTAAGAAGTTGTGATGTTTTCATGATATAGCAAGATTCAAACATGTCTTGGTTGGTATTTTGTATAGAATCATATCCTTGTTGTGTTATGGTGATTGATCATGTTTGTTTTCCATTTCTATGGCTTGATTGAAGTTGGAGAAAAAGTTAGGTTTTGAGAAAGATTGATGAATCAACCATGAAAAGTTTGATGTTATGTTGTTTATATAGTATGTATGTGTGGTATTGGTGTTATAATGATGTTTTGGAGTGGTTTTGGTGGGTATAAGGGGATTAGAACAGTTCTGGTTCGTGCTGGTTTTTTCTGGGTTCTCGCAGGTCCGCTGAGCGGAGGGGGGTCCGCTGAGCGGAGTTTTCTTTGGCTTGCTTCTGGCAGGGTCCGCTGAGCGGAGCTCAAGCGGCCAACAACATTTTCTGTTTTTCCATAACTTCGAAACTTCGTAACTTATGAACCGTAACTCCGATTTTGTCGCCGTTCGAAGCGTCGGAAAGCTAACGCAATGAACTATATTATTATCTAATTAAATGATTCATAGGATGTAGTATCCCATTATTTTTATTAGGATCAAGTGATGAATTGTGTAGTATGTTCAATTATCCAAACTTTGAAACCTTGTAACTTTTGATCCGTAACTCCGTTTCATACGCTGTTCGAAGCGTTAGGAAGCTAGTTGGATGTTCTATATGATAGTATAGGCTTGGTTAGCTTGTTATTAATTGGTTATGAGCTGTTGTTGATGAAAACACATAATTATTTATATGCGCGATATGATTGGTAAACAATCATAGTGCTTGGTTGCAATTGTTGTTGATGTGTGGATTAACATGAAATCATGTTCGTATGTGTTATGTATTAATGAATATTCATTCTTGATATGTGACAATGTTTGGTTGTTTGTTGTTAACATGATGTGTGGCCTTATGGCAAGTAATTGTTGTTATGAGAAAGATGTATTATCATTGTTGAATTGTTGTTATTACAACTTGTTGATGATGTATTGATGAAGTTGTTGGCCGATGGCCAATATTAACTTGATGTGTATAAGTGTGTTATACGTTCATCTATGCCGATGTGGCCAGTATGTTTTGACGGTGAATGTGTGTTGTGTGCTTATTAATGCTTGTGTGGTAATTATGGTGTGATATAATTGATAACGATGTTATTAATTGGTGATGTATCCTTTTGGATAGAATATAAACGGTGTAACGTGAGTATGTGACCGTGTTATATTGTTGATGATGTTTTTGTCATGTAATAGAGTCATATATTTGCACATCATAACATTTCAATACGTTAATGGCGGAATGCTATTAACAGGTGGCCTGAATTGGCAATTATTACCAGTGGGAGCTTAATGCTCGGTAAAAAGGTGTATTTGCCCGAGTGGCAAGAGGTCATCAGTGGGGGCGAAATGCTCGATGACGATTAGTCGTAGCTTACCGCTCGACAAAGGTGTATTTTCCTGAGGGAAAGAAGTCCCAGCATAATGCTCGGCAAAGGTGTATTTGTCATCATGACAAGGAGGAGTTTACTCCGGATTTGGTACCACATGCATATGCACAGTCGAGTCTCATTCATCATTGTCTGTCTTTATAATTTATATTATCATTCATGTGTCACATTACTTATATATTGATTGTGGTTGACTTAGTGGATTACTTTGTTGTATGATTTTTTATGATACTTGTTGGCATTACTATATTTATCATGCTTCTTCATTATAAATTATATTCTCACCCTTCTGCCGATTTGATGCTTGAGTGGCATCCTGCAGATTAGCCGCTTTAGGAGTCTTTTGGAAGAGGTAGTTCTCCAGTCGGTCTTGTCAGTTGCTTTGATACGTAACACCGGGTAGTCGGGAGTCTGTTGTTATTTATTTGTATATGACTCTTTTGAACATGTATATGTGATGATGTGATGATGTGTATTGTAAACATTTTGTTTTGGAAAACTCCTCTTTGAGAGTGAGAGCTATACATACATTTATATGTTCATATCTTCCGTGTGTTATGTATCGTTTTATTGGCAGGTGTTGTATGCTTTTGGCATCGCTGATGTCCGTTTGTTCTCTAGGTGTTTGTTTGGTTACTTAGTGTAACATCCTAATTGTGTTGTATGAAATTTTAATACTCTGATATTTTCTTACCTAAATGCTTGGGTAGAATTGGGGTGTTACATTAGTGGTATCAGAGCAGGTCGGTCTGTCCGGCCAGTGTTGTCTAATGTTGTTTAATTCCTCAGTACGTGATAAGTGTGTGGAGCAATGTCAGTACTTGTTGTGCCTCTAGTCAGTTGTATGCAGGAATGGTTTGAAGCTAAGTGGGGGAGAAGATATGCTTCTCGGGTATGTTTCAGTTGCAAGATGTTAGTATGCTACTGAGGGCAGAAGTACTAGTGTTGTTGGAATTCGTTATTTTCTGAAGTGAAGGTGACTTGGACTTAAGACTTTGATTGTTAATCAAGTTGGAGTGTCTCGGAGTAGATTTTGGTTATTTCTAAAGAATGGAATTTAGAAAGTTGTGATGCTCTAACGCTGCTGATGGACTGTGAAGTTGTTTTTTGAGTAGCCTTGTGTGAGGTGTCTTTGTTGGATCAGTGATTTAGGAAAGTATTGTGGTAGACCTGGTTGTAGGATTTTTTGTAAGTAATTGGGACAGTGGTAGGAGTTATTGACGTTGTTGGAAATGTTCTGAAACTCGAGTAAGAATTAGGAATATGAAGAGATGAGTAGGATCTCAGGTATTTTGTTTTGAGATATTGTTAGAAGTGTTTTGGTACGTAGCTACCGAACGTCAGTGTTAGCTGGCTCAGGTAATCTTGGGAGAGTTGTGAATTATGGAATCATAGTGCTTCTGTGCTATGAGCAAAAGTTGGAAAAGAATATTATTAATGTTGGTACTGATAGTTTATACTCTATTATGATTGTCGGCTACCTATTTACAAATTGAGGACTTGATCACCCTTAATCTCTTGTTGATAGTAGACGGGATCGTATTGGACGTGATAGGCTTATCTGGCTAGTTTGATAATATTGGAAGTGAATGAGTTGGTGCAAGGTGGTACGATGTTGTTTATGTTGTCGACGACTTTGGATGTTCTTGAGGAATAGCAATTGTGGGAATTGCGGATAGTTGTGCATTTGTATAAGTGTTTCTTGAAGGTTTAAGTGATTCGTCGTAGAAAAAGGGGAATTTCGTCTGGGAGTTCTATTTTGACGGATTTAGTTCCTAGAACTATTGTTTTGTCGAGGGTTCCGTATCGGATGCCAACTTCTGAGTTGAAAGAGTTGAGGAGTCAACTTAAGGATTTTCTTGAGAAGAGGTTTGTTCGCTCAAGTGTGTCGCCGTAGGGTGCATGTGTTTTTTTTGGTTAAGAAGGAAGGTTCTATGAGGCTTTGTGTCGATTTTAGACAATTGAGAAAAGTGACAATTAAGGAAAAGTATCCACTTTCGAGGATTGATATTTTGATGGATCAAATTGGTTTGAGCTTGTTTGTTTTGCAAGTTTGATTTGAGGTATAGGTATCATCAGTGTGAAAATGATCATGCTAAGTACTTGAGAATTGTTTTGTCCGTGTTGGGAAGAAGAAGTTGTTTGCTAAGTTTCCTTGTGTGAGTTTTTGGTTGAGTGAAGTGAATGTTCAAGGGGTAAGTGGAGGTTTATGCTTTTATGCGAGTTAAGATTTTTGAAAGGATTTATCTGTCACAAGATTTAGAGTTGGCAGTTGTTATTTCTGTTTGGGAAATTTGAAGGCACTAATTTTTTGGATCTAGATTTGTGTGTGTAAGTGACTACAAGAGTTTGAAGTATTCGTTTGATCAGAACGAGTTGAATATGAGAAACCATTGCATACGTCTATGTTGATGATTCGAGTATTGTGATTGTTGAAACAGTTGTGAGATTTGAGTTTGGTTTGTAAAGAGACTTCTTCAGGTGTTGAGCTTTATATGTGAAAGCTTACTTATGGTATTCTTGATGAGATTAGAAAAGGTCAGAAATCGGATTTGAATGGGTTAATAAGATGAAAATTGATTTGTCAAAGATAAAGATAGTGATCTTCGGATTGATAAGAACAATGTCATGGGATGTCATGATCAAGTTTGTGTTCCTAATGCTCGGATTTGAAAAGAGGACTTTGGATGAAGCGTGTCATAGTGATTTGAGTATTCACCCTGATGCTACTAAGATGTATCAAGATTTGAGAAGGTCATTTTTAGTGACAAGGTAATGAAGAAGGATATGAAGGGATTTGTTTATTTGTGTTTGACTTGTCAGAAGTCGTCTAGTTTGATGTAACGGTCATCCATTCCTGAGTGGAAGCGGAATAACATTTCTATGGATTTTGTTTTTGGTTTGCCGAGGACTTCGAGTAATTGTGAGGTGATTTGGGTTATTGTGGATATATTGACGAAATATGCTCACTTTATTCAGATAAGAATGGATTAACCGATGGAAGTACTTGCAAGTTGTATATTGGTCAGGTTGTTTATTTGCATGATGTTTCGTAAGGTAACGTTCAGACTGATATCCGAGGTTTATTTCGGGAATTTGGAGAAGGTTCACAAAGTACTTTGGGTACGAAGTTGCATTGAGATTGGCGTCTCATCCTCAAACGGATGGTCAGGCTGAGAGGACAATTTGATCACTTAAGGATCTATGAGGGCTTGTGTTGTGAAACAAGGATGTGTTTGGATTAGCTTTTTGCCTTTGATTGGATAATACAAAGACTTTTGTCTAATGTGCAAGCTAACACAACATATTAAGAGGTTGAGTATGTTAAGAGAGAACAATGAGTTTCTGGTGAATACTAGAAAAGGCTGGAAGTTGGATATGTAATTGGTAAATCTGTTTGTTGTGGGAAATCAGAGTGTGCATCGGAAGCGTGAAATGACGCGGTTCGTATGTGTATGAATTGTTAGAGTTCAAATTGTGGACAGTGGATGTGGTAGGAATTATAAGACCACCAGATGTTTTGGTTACATGTTTGACTGCTATGTCTTGGCATGGTTGTTTGGATGTTGTGCGACCGGGTTGTTGTCTGTGTCTTGGTTATTTCTTGTGTTTTTGTGTTAGTCGATGAGTGCATTGTATGGGCATTGCATCTCGTTGTCGTTGTTGTGTTTTGGTTGTTTTGCTTTTAGCTAGAGTGATTCGTTGTTGGTGCTGATTGTGTCGTTGCTTCCGTGGCTTGATAGTTGGTTAGTCGGATGCGAGAGCGTGTCCAGGTTTGTTTGCGTTTGGGATATTTCCGAGGACGGAAATGTTCTAAGTGGGGGAGAGTTGTAACGCCCGGAAAAATAAGTATATGCTTGATTTGGACGTTTGTGACGTTTATTGGAATTTTACCGTTTTTGGAGTCGTTTCAGTCGGTATTAGTTCGGGATGGCGGACTAATATTTAATTGAAGGTTTTCATATTTTTGGTACTAGAAATATTATTAAGGTAATATTCCGCGTTTTGGGGGCGTTTGAACGATATTTGAGCGTAGGGGCATTTTGGTCATTTTCGCGGGGTAGATATTTTCTTTATAAGAAAGAGATATTTGTGAGAAAGGAAAAAGGGTGTGTAATACGGTGAACTGACTTTTTATCGATCGAAATGTCGCGGTTAAGCATGAGTCGCCACCGACTTTTATTTTATCCAAACAAATTCAGAAAGGCTAAAAGAAACAGAAAAAAAACCTTTTAAAGAAATCTAAGTTCGGGGGGTAATTTATGCAAAGGGAAGGTGTAAGGCACCCTTTGCATCCATGGTTTTCTATGGGCTCTTAATTGCTTTGCTTGCTCGTTTTCAGAAAAATGTAGATGAAAGAGGAAAAAATGGACTTTAGCTCGTAAATGAGCGTAGCCAGTTTTTTTTGAAGAATTTTGAGAAAGAATATAGAAAATAGAGCATGGCAAGGCAATTAGGGGCAATTACCTTAAACTCAGATGATAGGTCTCTTTTTAGCCTTTCAGAATGAAAGGGTCAGTCCTTGCCATAAGAGGGCAGGAAGCCTTTCGTTTGGAGGTAGAAGGGTCATCGAATTATCATTCGCCCAAAGACTGACCCATGCCATAGAGAGGCAGGTAGTCTAAGGGGAAGGATCAGAATAGCCTTTCGTAGGCAACTAAAAGATACCTCAGCCTTTTCCGTAGGCAACTTCCGAGGGTCGAGGTCATATTTGTGTATCGAAGGCAGCATCATTTAGGGTCGTATGACCTTTACATATCGAGGCAACATGGCTGAGGTATCCTCGTATTCGAGGGACGTGGCTTATTCTGCAAAAAAACACAAGGCAACAGGCAACCGACAACAGGCAACAAGGCAACAGAGAGGTTACCCCAAAAGAGTGCGTGTGTGCAACAATCACGTGGTTCAATTCAGTTATCTATCTTGTAATTAGTTATTCTAAGTCAATTACAATCTTGCACTCCCTAAATTACTAACCACGCAGTTATAAAGCAATAAAGGGGAGGGGGAAAATGAAACCAGCGGATAGTAATAGGTTTGACACAGGTAATAATTAAAACAGAAAATAAATGAGGTTAAGTTTTAGTGTTACCGGACACCGGAGCTTTGACTGGTTGGTCAACCCTGAAAATTGGAAAAGGAAAAATAAACAGAAGGGGTGAGTGCATTATAGTTCGGAGGAAAACGTTACTAACCCTAAAAGTAAGAAGATAACAGAAATTAAAACAACCAAATAATAGGTACTTAGCTTTGATTGATGAAGGTTGATGGGCGGAGGTTGCCTGAAGCATTGACTCTGACCCTCGGAGAATTAGCAAAGAAAAAGGAAGGAATCAGTGTAAGAGAAATTCTATGTGCGAGGAAATTAAATCCTAATTAAACAAAATAAATGGTAAATAATATTAATAGAAAAGGGGTTTAGAACTTAGCTTCGTTCTTTTGACGTAGCGCATAGTCGGAAGGCATCGGAAAAGTCAACCCTGAAAAGGACACAGAAAAATAACATTTTTTAGTGTAGGACTAATTCTCGTAAATCCTGATTTGGGTGTAAATTAACCATGGTTAATAAAATAAATAATCAACTCAATTAATTATTGGTTTTCTTAACATAATTAACTAAATCGGTGAAAATAGGGTTTCGATTAAATATCCTAACCCTAATATATATTTTTAAATAATTAATAAAGGCATTAACAATCAATTAAATAATTTAGATAAATTTAACCAATTCAAATCAAAAGGCTAATAACAATAAATATTTTAAATTTAATATTTTTTATAAAAAAAGAATTTAGAATAATAATAATTTTGTTAAGAGAGAAAAAAAACTAAAAGGATTTAAAAAACAATATATAAACAAATATATAAAAAATAAGTTGTATATAAAAATAAAGAAATATTAAAGAATTCTTAGCTGGTAATCATGCGTGGTGGGCCTGAGGAGGCGCATGATGGACTGGCGTGTTTGTATGCATTGGATTAGAAGGCGCTGTGATCTGACGGTTAGCTTAATAAAGGTGCATGGACCTCACATGGGCAGCATGACCACCGGATCTTCCTGCAAGTCAAAACAAAAAATAGCCAAAATAATAGCGTGGAGGGTAGGGTTCGAACCCAGGGCCTCACGCATATCCTTGAAACGCTTCCACCAACTGAGCCAGCTGCAATTGCTGATAATGAAACGGGACGCAATCTGGATAAACATTAAAATGACGCAAAGAAGATTTTAAAAAAAACTAACGCGCCATTACTGTTCCTTTTTCTTCTTCGTGAAAATTGTGTTCTTCCTCAACCTTGCACAAATCAATCTCATGGAATACGATGAATAAATAAGATATAATGATATAAATCGACTCAAAATCGCATCCCGAATGTAACTATGCTCTTATTATGGTCCAATTTCATTCATGTTAAAAAATCCCAATTCAAAGCTTGGAACCCTAACAATGGTGGATTCCGTGTGCAAGCAAATAAACGCAATTAAATTTCCAGAATCACTCATAACATCATTGTAAACACGACTGTGCAATCAAAATTCATTTATAATGCACAAAAAATTGAAATCGGAATTGGAAAAAGTTTGTCAAACCGTGAGGTATTGGTGATTGTTCTTGATGCTTCACGGCTTGAGAATGGTTGTAAAACACTCAGTGATGCTTCAGGAATGTTCTTGGATCTTCAAAACTCTTTGAATTGAGTTGTAATTACAAAACGATTTTTGCAATTCTCTTGAATTTTGGAGAGTTTGAAGGTGGTTCTTGGAGCAGAATTTTCGTCCCCCTAGCATTAGGATTGCTTCAAGTATTTATAGAGAGGAGAATAGGTTAACAAACTTGGCCAAAATCTCTTTAAATCTATAATTGAAAATTTGAGAAAATATGATTTTCACTCTTTCCAATTTTGGCCAATATATGATTCAATCATCCCAATTCCACTTTGCACGAAATTTATATGATTATGGGATATTATGATGATTAGATTTGATTGGAATTGGCCTTTTAATTGAATATTTTGATTTTCATGATTTATATAAGTTATTTATCACATTTAAATGATAAAAAATTCATATAAAATCAAATAAAAGCCAAAATTTCGTGGGAATTGGGTTTGAGGCTTTAGATGACTTGTGGATCAAGTTTGAATGAAAATATCTTGGGCCCATTTGCAAAAATATTCAAATTCTTTCATATTTTTCCCTCCAAAATAGCTCAACTTTGACAAGGCCTATCTCTCTCAATTTTTGAGGTATGGAAGTGTTCTAGGACTTTTTAGAAACCTCAGAGAGTCCTCTAACCAGTGTCTTTGGTCTCATATCAAAATCATTTTCCATTCTCATTTTATGTCCTTTTGAAAAAAATGTCTTTTTGTTGACCTTTGAAAAGGACCTATAATGTTTTAGTCCATATCTCTCAAATGAAGCATTTTTGGACTTGGCATGTGAGAGACAATTTTGTAGAGAATCAAATTTCCTTCAAAGTGAGCTTTGGATGGGAAATTTCTGATGTTCCATGTGAGAGTTATTGCTGGTCAAAGTTCAGTTGACTTTTAGGTTAACTTAGTCAACTGTTGACTTTCTGAACTTTTGAGTGACCAGAACTTTGAGATATGTCTTGATACTTGTCATGGAGGTAATGTGAGACATGTTGAGCCATATGAGATGCTTGGAAGCCATTGATTCAGTGATTTTCCTTTGAAAGAATCAAACCCTAGTTCAGAGCCTTTGTATAGGAGAATGTGTCTTATGAGTTTTGCGCATTGATCTGATTTTGAATAGGAGGAAATGTATGGGCAAATTTTGGGGTATGACAGGGTGGAAAGAAAAAGAAGAGAAAGAAAGGGAAGAGAGAAAGAAGAAGAGCAAAGATGGAGAGAAAGTGAAGAAGGGGATTTTGGAGAAGATGAAGAATCAAACCAAGATAAGGGGGTGAATCTAATTTATCTTGAATGTATGATTCTTATAGTCTTGTTCTTGTTCATCTTCTTCATCCTTTCCATGTTTTCCATTCTTACTTGTTTTGTAAGAAGTTGTGATGTTTTCATGATATAGTAAGATTCAAACATGTCTTGGTTGGTATTTTGTATAGAATCATATCCTTGTTGTGTTATGGTGATTGATCATGTTTGTTTTCCATTTCTATGGATTGATTGGAGTTGGAGAAAAAGTTAGGTTTTGAGAAACAATGATGAATCAACCATGAAAAGTTTGATGTTATGTTGTTTATATGGTATGTATGTGTTGTATTGGTGTTATAATGATGTTTTGGAGTGGTTTTGGTGGGTATAAGGGGATTAGAACAGTTCTGGTTCGTGCTGGTTTTTTCTGGGTTCTCGCAGGTCCGCTGAGCGGAGGGGGGTCCGCTGAGCGGAGTTTTCTTTGGCTCGCTTCTGGCAGGGTCCGCTGAGCGGAGCTCAAGCGGCCAACAACATTTTCTGTTTTTCCAAAACTTCGAAACTTCGTAACTTCTGAACCGTAACTCCGATTTTGTCGCCGTTCGAAGCGTCGGAAAACTAACGCAATGAACTATATTATTATCTAATTAAATGATTCATAGGATGTAGTATCCCATTATTTTTATTAGGATCAAGTGATGAATTGTGTAGTATGTTCAATTATCCAAACTTTGAAACCTTGTAACTTTTGATCCGTAACTCCGTTTCATACGTCGTTCGAAGCGTTAGGAAGCTAGTTGGATGTTCTATATGATAGTATAGGCTTGGTTAGCTTGTTATTAATTTGTTATGAGGTGTTGTTGATGAAAACACATAATTATTTATATGCGCGATATGATTGGTAAACAATCATAGTGCTTGGTTGCAATTGTTGTTGATGTGTGGATTAACATGAAATCATGTTCGTATGTGTTATGTATTAATGAATATTCATTCTTGATATGTGACGATGTTTGGTTGTTTGTTGTTAACATGATGTGTGGCCTTATGGCAAGTAATTGTTGTTATGAGAAAGATGTATTATCAATGTTGAATTGTTGTTATTACAACTTGTTGATGATGTATTGATGAAGTTGTGGGCCGATGACCAATATTAACTTGATGTGTATAAGTGTGTTATACGTTCATCTATGCCGATGTGGCCAGTATGTTTTGACGGTGAATGTGTGTTGTGTGCTTATTAATGCCTGTGTGGTAATTATGGTGTGATATAATTGATAACGATGTTATTAATTGGTGATGTATCCTTTTGGATATAATATAAACGGTGTAACGTGAGTATGTGACCGTGTTATATTGTTGATGATGTTGTTGTCATGTAATAGAGTCATATATTTGCACATCATAACATTTCAATACGTTAATGGCGGAATGCTATTAACAGGTGGCCTGAATTGGCAATTATTACCAGTGGGAGCTTAATGCTCGGTAAAAAGGTGTATTTGCCCGAGTGGCAAGAGGTCATCAGTGGGGGCGAAATGCTCGATGACGATTAGTCGTAGCTTACCGCTCGACAAAGGTGTATTTTCCTGAGGGAAAGAAGTCCCAGCATAATGCTCGGCAAAGGTGTATTTGTCATCATGACAAGGAGGAGTTTACTCCGGATTTGGTACCACATGCATATGCACAGTCGAGTCTCATTCATCATTGTCTGTCTTTATAATTTATGTTATCATTCATGTGTCGCATTACTTATATATTGATTGTGGTTGACTTAGTGGATTACTTTGTTGTATGATTCTTGATGATACTTGTTGGCATTACTATATTTATCATGCTTCTTCATTATAAATTATATTCTCACCCTTCTGCTGATTTGATGCTTGAGTGGCATCCTGCAGATTAGCCGCTTTGGGAGTCTTTTGGAAGAGGTAGTTCTCCAGTCGGTCTTGTCAGTTGCTCTGATACGTAACACCGGGTAGTCGGGAGTCTGTTGTTATTTATTTGTATATGACTCTTTTGAACATGTATATGTGATGATGTGATGATGTGTATTGTAAACATTTTGTTTTGGAAAACTCCTCTTTGAGAGTGAGAGCTATACATACATTTATATGTTCATATCTTTCGTGTGTTATGTATCGTTTTATTGGCAGGTGTTGTATGCTTTTGGCATCGCTGATGTCCGTTTGTTTTCTAGGTGTTTGTTTGGTTACTTAGTGTAACATCCTAATTGTGTTGTATGAAATTTTAATACTCTGATATTTTCTTACCTAAATGCTTGGGTAGAATTGGGGTGTTACAGGTGTTGGGCGGGCATTGAAGTCTAAGAAGCTCACTTCTCGTTTTATTGGTCCGTATCAGATTTCAGACAAAGTTGGAAATGTTGCTTATAGGGTGACCTTACCTCCTAACCTTTCGAATTTGCATGACGTGTTTCATGTGTCACAACTCTGAAAGTACATTTCAGATCCGTCCCACATGATTCATATGGATGATGTGCAAGTACGGGATAATATCACTGTGGAGACAATGTGTAGCGGTAAAAATGTGACTCGAGCGTTTATCGCGCGCTCAAAGTACAACAGAGTCGCCACCGAACTTTATTTATTCCAAGAAGGAAAGGGAAAATATCGATAAAACCCACGAATGTAAAAGAAAAGGGATAAGATGGTCATCGCAACCAAATTAGGGTTCGGGAGTCGGTTAAGCAAGGGGAAGGTATTAGCACCCCTCACCTCCATCGTACTCGATGGGACCCATTTAGTTAGTTTAGTGTTTGAGTGTTAGCGTAATGTTTACGTCATAGAGGAGATTGAAGGTATGATGATGAATGTTACATGGTGACTATGGAATCAGCTACTGAATGAAGGTAATTTGATGAAGGTAGATCTATTTTTTTTGGAGTTTGTTGTGAGTTTGGACTTTGTGAAGGTTTTGAAATGGATGAATGTATGTTAATGTTTTGCAGAGTTTTTGTGGAGCCTCCCCTTTTCTTTGCCTGTTGTTCTTCGTTATATAGAGGGACCTAAAGGGTTTTTGGGGGGAAATTTGGTTGGAATTTGAACACTTATGGAAACTGATTTCTTGCTTTTGTTTATGCAGATTTGTTGTTCCATTTTGATGCCATATTTGGCATGGCATGGGGAGCAGCAAGTTGGTGGGATAGTGATATAGCATGGCAGAAGAAACAGGGCGTGGGATAGGGTGCAAGCAGAAGAAGACAAACTCTTTTTTTTTGTTAAAATTGTATCATTCTTGTTTGTTTTTGTTTACTGTAAAAAAAAATGATAAGTGGACTTTATAAAACCAATTTGGGCCTAAACAACAAAAAGCCTTCTTATTTTTTATCTAAACTAATAATAAACAATCAAAAGTAATAAATAAACAAAATAAACAAAAGTAATCAAAATTTAAACTAAAACTCTAAAACTAATTATTTTTTAATACTTTTTAATAAGAAAGGTAATGATAAGAAAAACTAAACTCTATGGAAAGTAAAAAGTAAAAAAAAGTTCGATAACAAAGTAACTTGACTAAAAATATGTGAAATATAAGTTGTTTTTGTTGACTTTGATGAAAGTCGATATGCAACGATGCGATGAATGAATGATGAATGCGCATGAAACATGAATGTGATTTGACAAAATGAATGAAATATTGTAGGTCAAAAATTGGGGTGCGACACAATGCCTATACGGATCGCGGATCATGAAATGAAAACTTTAAGAGGCAAGGAGAATGCCTTGGTGAAAGTAGTCTGGTCAGGAGCTGTCGGGGAAAGCATGATGTGGGAGTTGGAAAGCAAGATGCGGGAATCCTATCCCGAGTTGTTTGAATCAGGTAAATTTTCGAGGACAAAAATATTCTAAGTGGGGGAAAGTTATAACGCTCGTAATATTTATTTAATTATTTAATTCGCATAAGTTGAATTATATAGCGAAATTAGGAATCCTCGGTGTTTGATATAATTGTTTTATGTTATAATAATAATAATAATAATAATAAGAGAGTGCTAGATAAGTAGTAATTGGGTCGTGAATGTGAGTTAGCATGAGTAATAAGGGAGTGTGAATGTTAAGCTCAAATAAAGGGAAATAATTAGTGAAAGATTAATAAAAGGAGGAAAATAGGAAAATAGGGACGATGACGTGGCCTAGATTAGCAAAGTGACGTGAGCTTGGCTTGATTATGCCTAAAATTGGCAAAGCGATATGGGCCGATGCCCTGAGTACCACATGCATATTAGGAAGTCGGTCTCATTTCATATCATTGTTATTACTATTGGTTTGATAATTGTGATTCTTTGATGTGGATGTATGTGTATTGGTATGTTGTAATATTTTATGACAAATGTAGTGAATGAATGGAATAACATGGAGTATGATCATGTGAACTTGTATTTCGATCTGCTCATTATTATACTTCCGTTTATAATATTATGATATCTCACCCCTTTTGTTTGAATGTTACCCTTATGTTGGTAACATGGAGATACCCTTATGTTACCCTGATACGTAACACTCGGGGGCTTTTTACGTTTGTTTTGTTAATTTGGGAGTAAATCTTTATAAACTCCATTGCTGAATTTTCTATTAGTGTTTTATGTTGGTACTTATTCTAAAGACGATTTTGTCAAGTTATGTTTTAAGTTTGATGTTGAAAATTTGCGAATGATTTGTACTGTTATTATCCACTACGATTAAGATAAAAGGATTTTAGACATGATTAATTTGTGCTATGTGTTGCGTATCTACTTTATGAGGTTTTTGTGGATTTATGAAGGTAGCATCCTAAATGTTTTTGAAATTATATTTTAATTACTATTAATTTCCTATATATTTACGTGGGGCACTTTAGGGTGTTACACAAGTTACCAACTATAGTGAAATCTCTTACTGCGTAAAAGGACTGGAGTACTACCGGATTGTGAGGGGGTCCAGGATATATCCTTGTGTCATTTATTTTTCTGCACTTTACCTCTTCCATAACCTCACCATAAACCAGAAAAATAATTTCATCTTCACTAAAAACTAATAAAATTTTAAAGAACCTAATTCTTCCCCGCTCTTAGGCGAACTTCATACTTACAGTTGATCAAGCTAAAATACATTTGTTTAAAGTTAACACTGTAGTCCAATGACTCTCAAGTGAAGACTTATGGTTTATGATGACCATTGGTTTAAACTTTCAACATCTCATATGATGGTAATTAACATGGAAATATCTCAAGCCTCATCAAGAAGACTCAAGGATGCTAAAATCAAATATAATGATGTCAAGACTTAAGGCTTCAGAGTGTGAAAGAGAGGAAGTGTGAAAGCTCGATTGATTGTGTCTGGTTGAATGATCATTATATTCTAGAGACACAAGGGTGTTTCTGGAAGTATTATAACTAAATCACACACACACACACACACACACACACACACACACACACACACTCTCTCTCTCTCTCTCTCACTCGCACACACACACACACAAAACATTGAGAAACCTCTAATTTTTAATTAAAATCACCTAAAAATGTTTTTAAAGCCTAGGCAGTCTATTTGATTAGGTTTGTAAACTGTTTAATTGATTGGATTATAAGCCTAAATGATTAAATGATGCCTAATCGAGTTTATAATTGATTATGATATTATCTTAACGATCGTTAACGACTCTATATCTAAACTTCCATTTTGGGCAGCCATAATCGATTATTGGCATTGCCTAATCAATTAGCCTAATTGATCTGGTTACTTATTTGTCCCATGGATTATTTTCAAATTTACACAATTTCTTGGCCTATAAATAAAGAGTTTATCTATCATTTCAAAACATCTAGAAAACATAAAAAATCTTACCTTTCATTTATCTCATAACCTCTCCAAATCATTCATATTTTTCTCACATATTTTAGCCTTAATGCTTTTGAGTATTCTTGAGACTTAATGAGAATAGTGTTTTGTGTGAGGGTATAATTGAAAATATACCAAGAGTATTTTTTCTCTAGAGTAAATCATTCTTTTTTTAGGAAGTGATTGTTTTGGTTGGGAGTTAAATTTCTTAAAAAGCTCTTGTTATGGGTATTAGTTTAAGTCCCCGTTTAATTCGTGAACTCCATCACTGAAAAATCCCTCTTTTAATTCGTGAAAATCAAAAGACGATTCTCACATGCGGTGCCATTATTCCACATTAGTAGAACATAATAGATAAAAGTATAAAGATGTCCACTATGGCAAAATTTGGGATGCGGTGGTTATGATTTCCAATAACCTAAGAAGAGGTACATGCAAGATTAAAATTTCAATGTTCAAATTAATAATATATGTTAAAAATGAAACTATTGCAAACTTAAATCAAAATATATTTGAGGTGATAAAAATGGAGGTTATACTCCCTATGTGTTATGACTTAGTGGAAGTTCACTTGTTCATAAGTGAGTAGAACACTTTTTACTAGTAGATTAAATAAATACAAAAATAAAGTACCATAATCTATTACATTGGTGAAGCTAGTTTAGATTTAGAAAATCAAAACAAAAACAAAAACAAATCAAACTACCACAAAACATAGCATCAACCCACACTTTGGATTCTCTCCTTCAATATTCTCTACTTCCCTCTCCTTCCTCTCTATCTCTCTCTTAATCTTATTCTCTCTCTTAATTATTTTATGTTTTTTAATGATGAGTGAGAGTAAAATTAAGAGAGAGATAGAGAGGAAGGAGAGGGAAGGAGAGAATATTGAAGGAGATGATCCAAGTCCATCAACCCATAAACTTTAGCATCAATGTCGCTTCAAATTCAATCACACTCACTACGACCTTTCAACTTCACCAAAATACACCCCCACTCATCTTCACGCACCACCCTATTCTCCATCCGTGCAACCACCTCAACCACCTCACCGCCACCGTCAATCTCAGCCCAGTCTTCACCCAATCCGCCGACTCATTCACCATCCCTTTTCACAGCCACACCGCCGCCCGAAATTGCAGCGGTTCATCCCACCCCTGAATTGGGACTTCTCTCACACTTGTTCGTATTTTCCATGGTACCACAAAATTTTCTTCTTTTTTTTGGTTTCTTAGTGAAATTAATTTTTTTTGACGATCAAATAAACCAAACCCTAATTTTGTGTTTTCTGATTTTGCAGGTTTTTGGGTCATTTTTCTCAGTGGTTTTAGTTTCTATTCCAACGTTAATGGTAGGTTTTTGTGTTGTGAATTTCAATTGATTTGTTGAATCTTGAATGGTTGATATAATATAGAACTAATTGTTGGTGTTTATTTGTTGTATAGGCTTTTGGAAGATTAGGAGATTCTGTTAAGAAATTGTCTAAGGTTTGTTCTGAAGAGGTACCTGGAACTTTAACTTCTCTCAAGCTTTCTGGATTGGAGATCAATGATTTGACCCAACAATTGACCACTATCAGGTAATGCACAATTTTTTTTTTCTTTATATAATGTATGAAGCATGGACACCTATAGAAGAAGGAATGTTGAGATGTACTCTGACGCGTGTTAGTTTCTGACACTTGTTCGACACGTGTTGGAAAAGTGACATAAGTTTTCTCCGAAATACTGTTTATTTCTTTGATTAGACACTCTATGAATCGGTGTCTAACACTCGTATGACAATTATACATCATGTGTTAGACAATTCAGACCAATATTTCAAGAATAAATTGTTTTTCCCTTTGCTTTAACACATCTTATATAATTTTTTAACAAATATCACACGTTTAAGAGGGTTAAACATGTATTGAAACAATGTTATCAATGAAGAATTAAAGACATCAATTTTGATTAGAATATTTTTAATTCTTTTAAAATTAGATGGATAAATGAAGCTCAAATATTATCATATATGTAGCGGTGTCGATATCCGATGTTTTTACATTATAAGTGTTAGACTACGTGTCAGGGTGTCGGTGTCGTATCCCGCGTGTCTGTGTTGGAGTTCGTGCTTCATAGTTTATAATATATACCACTTTAGCAATACTGCGGCCGCAATCGCGGTTACGTACCGCAATTTTAAACCATGGTACCGGTGTCTATGTCTTAGTGTTGAATTCATGTCTATGTTGGTGCTTTTTAGATTATGTTAGCTGCTGCCTTTGGTTGTTTTTCCTTAGAATGTTAGTCTACCTCTGATAATGTTGTGCAAAAAATAATTAGGCATAAAATTTCTGGCTTTGCCATTGGAAAGAAGAATGGAACTGGTATGAGATCAAGATCCTTTCGCAAGAAGAACAACTCAGCTTCCTGAAATTGTGACAAATGCTTAGGTGTGTTTTGTGAGCATTTGTTTCTAGAATTTTGCCTGCATCGAGAAAAGTGGCTCTATGAAGGTCCTATGTTGATCCCGAGGAGCAGTAAAATTATTGGCATTGAGTAACTGTTGGCTCGTTTGAGTTTTTGGATTCAGCTAACATGTGGTATGGACCATTTTATGGACCATGATTGCTTCCAATCCGATTTGCCTCATTCATGCAATGAGAACAACAGTTAAATTTGGTATTTTTATTCACCTAGCATGTGGTATGGACCATTTCATATTTAAAACTAACAAAACAGTTAAAAAGATTGAAGTAACATACTGTTTTTTTTTTGTTTATATTAAATTGAAGATGTGTCTTGTTATCAATATATGACTCACAATAAGATATGTGGTTCAAAATTACGTCAATTTCGGTGTCTATGGGATTTAGATTACATGACTTTAGTGCCCCAAAGTCCCCTGACTTTCGCTCAGTCTGCACCATCAGATCAATCCAACACTTGAAATGGTGTCATGTGGCAAAAATTTTCTCACGCCGATAACACTTAATAAGACACTTGGCACTGTGTGAAAGCATGAGATTGATCTGAGCAAAAGTCAGGTGACTTTAGCGCGCTAAAGACATGTAATCTGGATCTGGTGTCTATGTGTTGGTGACTTTGACTTCGACTGACTTTATAAAATAATGGTTTATTGTCGGGAGAAATTTAGATATAAAATTTCTGGGTTTGGCTTTGGAAAGAAGGGTGGAAGCACTGAGATCGAGGGTTCTCAGTTTTGAAGCGCCTTTGCAAAATAATGAGAAAAGCTGCTTCACGAGGGACCTATTTTGATCCTGAGGACCAGTATACTAATGGCATTGATAAGCAATGGACCTATTTTGTGGTGTCAAAACCCGTTGGAGTCGATGCTAATGTAATGATTTTTGTATACGGGCGAGTACCCCTTGTACTCAGTTTTTGAATGAAATCATGTACCATTGCTTATCAAAAAAAAAAAAAAAGTCTTGGCTCATTTGGGGTTTTGGCTTCACCTAACATGTGTCGTATGGACCATTTCAATTATGATCCCAAGTGTCTGTGAGATGTTGGTAAGTGATACAAATTTGACTTCTTAACCTTAAAAATGGAGGTTAAATTTCGTATTGAACATCTGTAAACAACTTATCAGTGTCACACTTCTTAATTAAGTTGCAAGAATTTTAGAAGTTACAGAGTCTATTAGAAGTTACGCCATACATTCACATTTGTATCACAACAATTTTTTTTAAACTATCATTCACATTGTAATTGTGGCGTGTCTGCAACCACAATTTTAAACCTTGAATCAAGTAAGCATGAAGTCCTAGTTTAAAATCTTATTGCCTCCTTAGTACCAAAAAAGAAGCTACAAAGTTTATCATGAATCTGTATATATTTATGACTCCATGATTATTTGTAATTCCATTCAAGCATTATTGAATTTAACTTAAATTGGATTATTCAAATAAACATCTACAATTTTGCGTGCCTCTTTAGCAAGTCTCCGGCGTTTTTTGCATTTTCTGGAACTGGCATGTTGCTTTTAAGAGTAACTCTAGAAGATGCTATCAACATTTTGTCTTGTGAATTTGAAGGATCAACCTTCCAGATTCTCACATCCCACACCTGATACACAGAGAAAGACTATATAAGTAAATGAACGTGTATTATTGAAAAATAAAAGTAATGAATATTGTAATGAAATATAAATCTGTTCCATATTATATCCAAAATTCACATTTGGATAGTAAAACATTGAATGATGAGTTGTACAGTTGGATTATTTTTAAGGACCATTATGATCTTACTTTTTACAATTCAGACAACTGTTATTTTCATTTCTCTTTAATATTTTACTAAAATAACTGTTATCCATAATTAAATTTCATAAATACTGAATGAATAAAATCAATATAATTTAGGGTGTGTTTGGATTGGCGGTGGAGAGAATTGATTCTAGCGGAATTGAGTTTGATAGAATTGATTCTAGCATAATTGAGTTTAGCAGAATTGATGTATGTTTGGATACATTTATGTAAAAGTGAGTTGAACAATAAATTTCAGTGTAAAAATTACCCAAAATCAATTCTGGAGGCATAAGCTACAAATTGTAGCTTCAAGTAGAATCAATTCTGGAGGCAGAATCAATTCTACTTTTGTCTAACCAAACATATTAAAATCACCCAAAAGCAATTCTACACCTCTAGAATTGCTTTTGGCCATTCCAAAAGCTAATCCAAACATACACTTAGTATATCCATTAAATTGAACCCAACACTTAAAATCTCTCAGGACACTGGAAACACGAAATCAACACTAATAATAATTTTAAAAAATTAACAAAATTAAACTTAATAACAAGAATGTCAATTTTAGACACAACTACACATTGTTTTTGAGATGTCAGGATCAATAACTTCAAATCTATGTGCTCAAGATTAAAGGGGAAATTAAAAAAAAAGAAAAACCAAGCAAACAACACCTATCATTTTGGGATAAGATCTTATCCCCTCAAACTACTCCAACCAAAACTATACCAATAATCAACTAAAATGAGGCAAACCAAAACATTTATACTAAACTAAAAACAACAAAAATTATATACACAAAATCACCAATGAGAGAAGAGACTACAATCACCTGAATTGATTTCCCAACAGTCAAAGGTGTGGCTTCAGCATGAATAAAATCACCAATAAAAGCCGCTTTCAAATGATTGATGCTAAGTTGAATTCCTGCAACTCTTTTGTAACCACAAGCAATATGTGCTCCAATACTTGCTAGTGATTCTGCTATCAATGCTGATACACCTCCATGAAGCACCTTAAATGGCTGCAACCATATCCATAATCAAATCAAAACCAAAAAAAATGAAACTTTATAATAAAATATTCATAATCGTCAAATAATTATCCACAAATTCTAGCTCAACTGGCAGAAGTGGTATATAATTATTACCAGGATTCGAATCCTGATATTCACAATTGTCTTTGTGAATTTCTAGTGGTTACCACGGATAAAAAAATCATCAAATAATTATTCGTAAATTCTAACTCAATTGACGGACACCGATATTATTAAATTGTAAGTAATCATCAGGATTCGAATCCTAGTAGTACCAAAAACAAATAGTAAATAATTGTTATAAGATGTAAAGAAAAGAGGGTTGACCTGGCAACACTTTTGGGTAAGATGAAGATTTCCAGAAACTTTCTCAGCTGATATATCTTCAAACTCAAATCCTATGGTATCAAGAGGTGCATCCAAATCAGCAGTTTTTGGTCTTGACGAGGATGATGTCTTGTTATCCATGATAAGAGATCAAAAAGGGTTTTCTGTTTTTTTTGATCTCTCTTGTTCACAAATAATGTGTAGTTATCATCATTGAATAGTGATTTTATTTATATTGACAAAATGGGTCAAACTTATACAACTCATGGAAAATTTCAATGAATGATTGAATGATTGAGAGTCGTTGATTAGAAGGGTATTTTAGGGATTAAAAAAAAGAAAGGTGATAGTTGGATGGTAGGTGAAGTGTTATTGGTTGGTGGATTGTAGAAAATAGAACATTTGTGGTGTAATGACCACGTCATGGTTTACTCAACTTTATGACTTTGGATTTGACTCATGAATTTGTTTTGCCTGCTCGATGTGATATCAACGGAGGAGATTTTTTTTTGAAAAGATTTAATAAATGGGAAAAGCTAACATGTGCCTGACACAAGATAATGAGATATTTATAGAAATATTTTTTTGGAACACGTGCATTCAATGTATCGAAATTTTAAATATGATTTTATTGCATTTAATTACATTTAATTTTTTCTAATTATAATATCCTTAACATGTGCCCTAAGAGCACATGTTAGCATGACCCTTAATAAATTTTGAAACACATGATATGATGCAGAAGATATAAAATCTCCGATGCAAAGCTGCCTCAAGTAAACTCATAAAATCAAAATACCCCCCACCTAACTAACAAGAATGAGTTGCATAAACAAATGGCATTCAAAGATGAAACGACCACATAATAAGTGCAATATTGAATGCCAAAATTGAAATATATTTCATGGCTGCAACAAAACTATAACCTCTGACCAATATTGTTAGGATGCTGGATTAGAATCCTAACAAGACTATGAAAATAACTAAAAATTCTAGAAAGACATTAAAAACAAACTAAAAAAATAAAAAAAATAGAGAATAAAATAACTTTCATTGATTTTTGATTGATACTCTTTAAAGTCTCAAAGGATTATGTATATAGTACTCATAGTGGATACTTAACTAGAACGCTCAAACACTATAAAAAGCCCAATTACATAACAATAGGAATAAAAGTACTCCTAATATAAATTAGACCTTAATTTAACTAACTAAATTATTTATCTAAATAATTTCTCTTCTCTATCATTACTCACCCCTTCAAAATCAACCTTGTCCTCAAGGTTGTAATAATAATGTCACCATTTTTTCCCCTGATCCCACCTCTTAAATTGAGACAATTTATTCTTTACAATTTGAGCAACTAAAAGCATTTCTTTCCAAAGATATGTGTGAATGTTGTCTCTAAAAGTTGAGTTTGAAAATTGCATCACCTTCAACAGAAACCAACTTGAGTATATACCTTCAAATTTTTCTTTAAACCATTTCCACAATATCGAACCAATCTTAAATGATAAAAGACACACATAATAGAACTCCATTTAAGGTTTAGAGGAAAAGTTGAAAATTCCTCAATACTGTAACAGGTTGGATCCATACTAGTTGACAAAACTAGCTTCATCTTTGTGTCTAAACTTGCAATAAAGCTAGTAGCAATTAGTATAGTTGGTTTCCATTTAATGACACTGCTATCAAAGAGTATATGTGGCACAAGTTGGAATATTCCAAGGAAAGGTGTTGTCTCCAAAATAAAGTAAACACATTGTATGTTCCAAGGAAATATTTCATTAATTGAATTCACAAATATGATAATTGAATGGATGGTTGTACCTTGGAAAGAAATGCAGCTAAATACTTATGAGGTTCGCTAAATCTCATTGGATTAAATTCATGACAATTTTCTGCCCAATTTTCTCTGTCATGTTGAATAACATCCAATGCCAACATGTTATACCTATATGAACCAGTAACATACCTTTATGAATCTATCCTCTCTTCTGCCTAAAAAACTCCAAAGCCTCATTCGGTCCACTATTTCCAGCAGAACAAACTACAACAATGCCTTTCTTCGCAGCATTGAAAGATCCAATAGCAACACTATTATTAAAAAAATTAGAAGCAAATCCACCAAGTGACAAAGACAAACCATCAACCCCTTCATGGATTTCCATATTAAAAGCTGCAAGTATGGCTGCATCACAGCACTCGCCACCATCAATCGGATTCCAACAAAATTTGTATAACACAACTCTCACTTTCGGTGAACCACCTTTTGTTGTTCCATAGCCTTGGCCAAAGACACTTACATCAGGTACCATGTTTCCACCGGCTGTCGATAATGTATGAGATTCATGGCCTTCGTTGTCACGGGGAATGTTAGAGGACGGGTTGAGCGGTGTAGATAACCTCGAAGCATAGACTTTGTTGAAATACCTTGCCCCGATTAGTTTCCTGTTGCAGCGGAAAGCAAGATCATACCCTTTTTCACAGATCCCTCTCCACTTGGATGGAATTGGTCCAAACCCTTCATCATTATAACTCTTTGATTCAGGCCAAACACCATTTCCATCATTCAAAGTGGTACTATTAGGAGACAGTGAACCCTGAGGTGAAAGGTTACTCGTATCTTTCCCCATATCAATGTTCCCACTAGTAGTAACAATTACATCCTTCGTAAAACTATGTGGTTTTCCATATAGATAATTGTTTGTAACATTCAAATGAGTAGGCATAGGCAAATTAGTAAGCTCATTAGGAATCAAACCAGTAAGCTCATTAGGAACCAAACCTGTGATATTGGTATCCCAAAGAATAAGTCTTTGCAGCGACTTAAGCTTAACCAACTCGGAAGATATCACACCACTAAGACCCATCTTCTGAAAATTAACAACACTAATGTTCCCATCACTACAAGTAATCTCAATCCAATTAACACAAGGATCATTAAGCGTATTGAATCGTGGTTTTAGCGAGGTCGAATGCTCTTTCTCTGCCTTCTCAGGATAGTGATGAACGAATTGTTTTGAAAAATATGACAAAAAAAGTGATGATGTTTGAATGACCATCTGATTTGGTGGTTTTAGTGGAATTTCAAAATCGACATCATCATGAAACTTGTCGTCGTTGAAGGGACCTGGACTGTAGGTCATAGAGATGATGTGCAACACCGCTGCGGCGAAGAATCTGGAAGCTTCTCGTTCTGGCATTTCATCAAACAAAAGGTGAGTTAGTTCAAGTGGCAGCAGTGAGACTGGCACCGAGATTGGATTAGGCGGTTCTGGAAGTGGAGACAACTGTGGTTGAATCAATTTCCCTAGCACTGGCGTCATAGGCTCGATGAGGGTGTCTTTGTCTTCTGCTTCTCCGACGACATCGAGGGAGAAAACGTCTTGGGTAGTGGAATGAACGGATTCGACTTGAGGCGTGTAGAGATAGAGATTTTGTTACGGAAAACAGAGTATTGTCCGTGGTTGTCGGAATCTAGGGATTCGTCAGCAGCGAGAGAAAGTGAAGTGAGAGTGATGTAGAGAATGCGTCTGGAAATCGGGAGATTCTCTGATTCTGCATAATCGAATTTGGTGGAAGAAGAGTGAAGATTGTTGATGTTTGAGGCTGATGATAGAAGTTCGTTACCTAGGGTTTTGAGTTCGGAGACGCTGTGATGTTTTCTATATAGATTGGATTGCTCTTGTTGTGATCTATATAGATTGAATGATTCTTCTAGGGCTTCCACAATAGTTCAAGGGTTTGGATCTGGAGGTTCCAGTGGAATCATGAAATCAGCAACATCGTGAAAATCCTCATTCTCTGATTTGTCAAAATCCTCAACAAATTTTGAGAAATCTACATCTACCGTAACACTTTGCTCTACCAAGGATGAAGACTCTTCAATCGGTTCCTCTTCCTCACCCGAAATTGGTAAAATTTCTCGCCATTCAGGTTTAAAACGCCATAGGAATGTTGTTGTAAATGTGTCCCAATTATATCTCGGATGAACACAACACTACCATATCCACCATGTGAAAGGAGAACCTCTCAATGCTCCAACAACTTTTAAAACCTTCAATGATTTGGGTGTTTCATGCTCCTTGAAAAATTTCTCCAAACATATAATCCACCAATAGGCATCTTCTTCCCCATCAAACAATAATATCGTCATGACTTTAAGCAAAAGTGAGATCAAAAATGAAAGCACCAATTATTAGGATGCTGGATTAGAATCCTAACAAGACTATGAAAATAACTAAAAATTCTAGAAAGACATTAAAAAGCAAACTAAAGAAAAAGAGAATAAAATAACTTTCATTGATTTTTGATTGATACTCTTCAAAGTCTCAAAGGATTACGTATATAGTACTCATAGTGGATACTTAACTAGAAGACCCAAACACTATACAAAGCCCGATTACATAACAATAGGAATAAAAGTACTCCTAATATAAATTAGTCCTTAATTTAACTAACTAAATTATTTATCTAAATAATTTCTCTTCTCTATCAAATATACTAGCCAAACTTGATTAAGAATTAAACCAAACTCTAAAACTAAAGTGTAGTGCTAACTGCCAAGTAACATAATTGACTCAGGCCATTACAAGTCGTTTGATTAAGAATCAAACCTAACTCTAACTATTATTTTTTCATTACACCCTTTCCACATTATTCAAATGCTAGCAAACTAAATTACATCAAATTTTTTTGTTTCATTTTTCTCCGGTTTGCGCAACCCTCTAAACTGATAAATATTTGATATGACAAAATTGTGCATCACATTAGATATGTTTAACTATCGGAGAATCTTGAACCACACCTGCATATTTAAATGACAAAAAAAAAAGAGAGTAACACTCTCTATCAACCCACATCCATAGGAACAATCCAATTGATTTTTGTTGAACACCCCCTCTCTATCAACCCACATCCATAGGAACAATCCAATTGATTCTTGCTTCCATAGGACAGCTTCAGAGCTTGAATTTCTTCTTGAATCATTTGCATGCTAGATTGTATCAGAACATTGTTGAATGTACCAGAGCATCATCAGAGCATCTCTACATCCTGAAATGTTACAGAATAAGCTAAACGACAAAAGTCAGAGCATGAATGAATCAGAACATAAAATATGTATCAGAACATATAATATGTATCAGAGCAAAAACAATTATGTTTTAGAGCATATTTAGAACTAAAACATGCATCAGAACATATAAGGAATAAGAATGTGTTAGAGAATATTCTATCATTAGAATATCATAACATTCTTCCTTCTTGCTTCTAATCTTGAAGCTTTATAGCACTCAGCATGCTTCAAATTCCATGAGCTTGATTCCATACAGAATTGCTTTTCCCATGTCTTTGCTTCTCATGTTGAGCTTTTAAGTAGATCTTCACTTCCTGCAAAACACTCAAAGACACAGAACTTGCAATTTCTTGTTAGAAATGTGGAGACTTTCTCCCAGCAACTGATAATATAAATCAGATCATTTATCACATTTTCTCCCCCTTTTTGTCATAACATCAAAAACACAAAAGATTCAAATGAAAAACAAAACAAAATGAGAGAAAAGAAGATAACTTTCATTGATCGCAAAAAAAGAGAATTGTCAGAAGTACAAGGAAGATGCATAGAAGACAGATGCAAGAAAGAAAGAAACTACTAAGACACAAAAGGAGTAAGACGACCCTAGCTTAGACATAATCTTGGCCAGCATGTCATGAATCCCAGCATTGCTCTCAGCCTGCCTCTCCATGAAAGTGCGGAACTCAGCATTGGTAGTATCTTGCGCGTCCATGCGAGAAGATAGCTCAGCTTGGTTCTTCTGAATAACCTCTAGAGTCTTCACCAGAAGAGAGCGTTCACCAGAAAAAGCTTCACAACTTTTGTTCAGAGGGACAACATTCTGAACTGCAGCTTCCATTGTTAGATCATCACCTTGATTTTCCTCAACAGGAATAGTCCCAGCAGGATGATCTTCAGCATCAGCTTCTTCCATAGAAGCATCTCCATCATATTCTGCAGCAGGAAGATCAGAATCTCCATTCTCAAGAGCTTGAAGAATGGCAGCAAGATTCCTTGGGGCAGAAGGACCTTCAACTTCTGGTGGGTCAACAACTTCTGGAATGACCAAATTGGGGTCTTTCTCAGAAGAATTTTCCCTCAGAAAGTCGAACAAGGACTTGAAGTCTCCAGTCAGAACTGGATACTTAAGTCTCCAGACCACAATCTCTCTGCAAGGATTAGCTTCCATATCCGCAGCAATTCGTGCTTCTACAAGTTCATCAGTGAATTCCTTCTCTTCAAAGATATATCTCCCTCCAAGACGACTGAACCAGAAGTCTTCATAGGGTCTCAGAATTCCACAAGGTCGTGGAGCGAGTTCTACACAAATTTCCTGAAGTTCTTCAAAATAAGCATCTGCTTTTCTTCGGAAGATTCTCATGAATTTTCGCATAGCAACATCATTTAATCCAGCATGTTCAACTATTCTGAGAGTATCAAAGACTCTTCTGACGTTCCTCTTTACCATTTCATAGATTACACCAATAGGGTATGCTCGGCGGGATTTTATTTTGGTTATGGGGGAATCTAGGTTTGGGACAAAATAGGGTTGAGGCTCTCTATCCAAACGAAAAGATGATTCTGCTTCATTCTCAGAATCTAACACTACCATCTCAGCTTCAGGACGAGGCTTGGGTGTGTAATTGCAGTCACAGAGCAATTGCTCATGTGATGCAGAATCTGGAATATCTGATACAAAAGGATTATTTTGGGAGGTGGAAGGAATGGGTTCATAGTTTGCATGAGGTGGGGGTTGAGAAGTGGATATATTTGTGTGAGGTGGAAAGAGAGTTTGAAGGGGTGGTATATCAAGGACAGGGTTTTCAAGGGCCTGGTCAGAAGCAAGGTTGATTGTGGGTGGAGATGAAGGAATGGGAACATTTGTGATGGGTGAATGAGGAGGAGTAAGAGTTTTGGTTACAGGAGAAGAAGGAGGTGTGAGAACATGGATGTTTATGGGTGATTCTGATGGGGCTTTTTCTGGTTGATTTACTGGTTCAGGGGTTTGAGCAACAACTATTGGTGCTACTTCTGAACGTAAAGCAGGAACAGAATTAGGTTCAGAGAGATGTATACCTTTGGACACCTTCTGAACTGTTTCAAACACAGCCTCCAGCTTCCTCTGCTTCTTACTCTTCTGCTCTTCCACAATCTTTGCCTTTCCAAGAGAAATTTCTCTTCTTCTGGCAGATTCCAATCTCTCCTTCTCATTATCAGCAGCCTTCTGACCTTCAACTACTTGAGTTGTTGGTCCTTGAATAGTTCCTTCTGGCTGATTCACAACTTCTTGAGCTTCTTCTTCTGCATCCAAATCATTAATGATTAATTTTCTTTTTCTTGTCTCCTTCTTTTCAACAGCCTTTTCACTTTCCACATTCTTATTTTTCATATTTCTCTTCTTCTTCTTTTTCTTCTCAGCAGTCTCTTTTTCAACTACAGCTTTCTGAACTTCTTCAGCAACAACTTCTTCTTGAGCAGCTTTCTCAACAACTTCAGTAGCAGCAGCTACACTTTGGACAACCTTTTCCTGGTTAACAGAAGGATGATCAAATTTTCTCTTTGTCCTTCTTTCCTTCTTGACAACAGCATCAGGTGCTGTTTCTGAAACATCTTCTGAAACAGCAGGCCTGGAAGTGGAAACTTTCTTGCGACCACCTTTAGCAGGAGCAACTTTGCCTTCTTCTTCTTTGAGTGAGTTCAGATAGATAGTTCTGACTTCTGGCAGCTCACTTCTGAAGAAAGACTCAAAGTCAGTAAGAACAGGATCTCTTCTGCTTCTTGCTCCAGCAAGAGGTTGAGGGGTTTGAACAACAACATCAATAACACTCATCTTTCTCAAAGTGAGAGCATTCAAGCAACTTCCAGTATCAACAACAAGATATTTGATTGTCCCTTGAGCTTCCAGGTCCTCAACAATCTTGGAATGAACTAGAAGATTTGTAATAATTCTTCCAAAAGGAATAATAGTACACTTCTTCTTTCTGAAAGCATTTCTGGAATCCCTCACAGCATTCCACATGTGGTTGAAGATTATGTAGATAACATCAACCTTCTTCTGAGTGGCAATGCAATATAGAATGTATTTCTGCTCATTGTTGACAAAATCTGCAGAATGGGTTGCTTTCCTGTGATAAAAACACCCCAGAAGAATCTTGGTCCAGATTTTGTAGAGATCCTTCATGCCCTTGACACGATCAGTTTTCTTCACATCTTTATAGAGAGTAGCCAATACTTCATCCCATTCAGCCCTTAGATCAATTTCATGAGCACCCTCAGGGTTTCTTAGATCAAACATCATTCTCAGGATGTTTTCAGTAACAACTACAAACTTCCCATGGACAAAGGACAGAATAGATTTAGGAGCAACAACAGCATGCACCCAAAATTCCTTTACAAGATCTGGGTAAACCGGTCCACAGATCTCAGCAAATAAAGAGGTCCATCCTTGAAAGATGATATCTTTTTTAAGATGATACCCATGTTCTTCAAGACTGTCAAAGTCTACCATAAGTTCACAGATAACTTCTAACTCCTTTTTGGGAATAGAGCAGGAGATAACTGGAACAAGTTCTTGATCTTCTTCTTGAAGATGGAGAGGAGCAGATGAACTAGCATTGAGAGATGATGGGGCAGCCATTGAAACAATACTGAGATTGCAAGAACAAATTCTGGGTTTGCGCTTAGGGTTAGAGAAAAGGGCAAAGAGGTTACAAAAATGCATGCATAAGGAGAGAGAGAATGGGAGCGAAAAAGATAAACGTTATGATTTGAAATGTATTTATAGAGACGGATTTGAAAAAAAATGCAATAAAATTATGAGAATGAACGGTTACAGAATCAAATGAAATCAACTGCATTAAATGATGAGTGACGTTAGGTGAGAGAACGTGGTAATTGAAATGATTTACACAGTTACCTAGGGCGGCGTCCCATCAGATTCACTCACGCTTTTACCATTCGTGCAAACACGTGTTCACCATCAGAAACACTTGATGACAGCTGTGTTGTATTGCATTTGCTTCTGATGATGAAGAGAGCTTTTCATTTTTTGATTCTGGTTACTGATTCTGGCTGCCATTCTTTAGAAATGATCTAGTTCTGATAGGATCATCTTTCTTTCCAAGGATCACATCTTCTGAGTGAGCCGAAATGAGTCTAGAAGATCTTCTGACTGTTGGCTCTTCAGAAATTCTGAGATTCTCTAAAGATGCAGCAACTTGATCTTCTGATTCTTTGCTTCTGAGATTTTCAGCTTCTGAAACTTTGCTTCTTGGTTCTACAGCTTCTGATATATCAATATCTATATCTGCAAAATTCTCAAACTGCTTTGGCTTTTCAAGACCAAGCTTATCATCAAATCTGATATTGATTGATTCTTCTACAACCAATGTTTCAGTATTGTATACTCTGTAGCCTTTAGAGCGTTCAGAATATCCAAGAAGGAAACATTTTTGTGCCTTAGAATCAAACTTACCAAGATGATCTTTAGTATTCAGAATAAAACAAACACATCCAAAAGGATGAAAATATGAAATGCTGGGCTTTCTGTTCTTCCACAATTCATAAGGTGTCTTATTTAGAATAGGTCTTATAGAGGTTCTATTCTGAATATAACATGCAGTGTTTATTGCTTCTGCCCAGAAGTGCTTAGCCATATTGGTTTCATTGATTATGGTTCTGGCCATTTCTTGTAGAGTCCTATTCTTTCGCTCTACAACTCCATTTTGCTGTGGAGTTCTAGGGCAAGAGAAATCATGGGCAATACCATTTTCTTTGAAGAACTCCTCAAAGAATCTGTTCTCAAATTCACCACCATGATCACTTCTGACCTTTATGATTTTGCACTCCTTCTCAGATTGAATCTGAGTGCAGAATTTAAAGAACACTGAATGAGACTCATCCTTGTGTTTTAAGAACTTTACCCATGTCCAGCGGCTATAATCATCTACGATGACTAATCCATATTTCTTCCCTCTGACAGATGCTGTTTTGACTGGTCCAAACAGATCAATGTGCAGAAGTTCTAACGGCCTTGAGGAAGAGACAACATTCTTAGATTTGAATGCAGGTTTGGAGAACTTGCCCTTCTGACATGCTTCACAAAGAGCATCTGATTTGAATTTCAGATTTGGGAGTCCTCTGACCAGATTTAGTTTGTTAATCTGAGAAATCTTTCTCAAACTAGCATGTCCTAATCTTCTGTGCCAGACCCATTGCTCTTCAGAAACATACATAAGGCAAGTCACCTTTTGCTTCTCAAGATCTGAAAGATCAATCTTATAAATGTTGTTCTTTCTCTTGCCTGTAAATAGGATTGAGCCATCCTTCTGACTTATAGCCTTGCAAGACTTTTGATTGAAGATTATGTCATAACCATTGTCACTTAATTGACTTATGGACAATAAGTTATGCGCTAATCCTTCTACAAGAAGTACATTAGTTATGGAAGGAGAGTTACCAATACTTATGGTTCCAGAGCCAATAATCTTGCTCTTCTGATCTCCTCCAAACTTGACTTCTCCACCAGATTTAAGCACCTGGTCTTGGAACATAGACCTTCTTCCCGTCATGTGTCGCGAGCACCCAGAGTCCAGGTACCATGACATTTTGTGCTTTGTCTTCTTTGCTGCTAAGGATATCTACAACAGAAATTATCTTCTCCTTAGGTACCCACAATTTCTTGGGTCCTTTCTTGTTAGTTTTCCTCAAGTTATGATTGAGCTTGGGTTTAGCATTATAAGTAACAGGAGGAAAAACATGATATTCTTTAAGTTTGGCAGCATGATATTTTTTAGGTTGTGTCACATGCTTCTTGGTGTGTGTAGTGTTAAAGCTTTTGGCATGTGAAGTGAGCCTAATATCATGTGAGTGGCCATATTTGAACTGATCATACAATGGCTTGTATGTGATTTTCAAATCATCAACAGGTTCAAATTTGTGTGAGGTATCACCCTCATAGCCAAAACCAAACCTTTTGTTTCCAGATACACCATATATCATAGAAGCAAGATGGCTTCTGCCAATACTTCTAGATAGGAACTTTCTGAAGCTCGAGTCATATTCTTTTAGAATATGATTGAGACTAGGAATGGATTTTTCTGATTCAGAAGGAGATCCAATATCTTTGGATAATTTTAAAACTTTTTCCTTCCGTTCAGAATTTTCCACTTACAGCTTCTTAGTTTCAAATTCAAATTGCTTTTTCAGCTTTTAGTATTTGATACTAAGATGAGCCTTGAGTTCCAGAAGTTCAGTTAAACTGGAAACTAACTCTTCTCTAGATAGTTCAGAAAATACCTCTTCAGAATCTGATTCTGATGTAGATTCTGATCCGTCATCCACTGTGGCCATCAGTGCAAGGTTTGCCTGCTCGCCTTCAGAATCTGATTCTGATTCTGATTCTGAATCATCCCATGTTTCCATAAGACCTTTCTTCTTATGGAACTTCTTCTTGGGATTCTCCTTCTGAAATTTTGGACATTCATTCTTGAAGTGTCCAGGCTCATTGCACTCATAGCAGATGACCTTCTTCTTGTCAGATCTTCTGCCTCCAGAAGATTCTCCTTTTTCAGGCTTCTTTGAACTTCTGAAGCTCTTGAACTTCCTTTGCTTGCTCTTCCAGAGATGGTTTACCCTTATGGAGATCATGGACAGTTCATCTTCTTCTTCTTCTGATTCTTCAGAATCTACTTCTTCAGCCTGAAAAGCGTTAGTGCATTTTTTATAATTAAATTTTAATGCAATAGACTTACCTTTCTTCAGAGGCTCATTTGCATCCAGCTCTATCTCATGGCTTCTCAAGGCACTAATTAGCTCTTCCAAAGAGACTTCATTCAGATTCTTTGCTATCTTGAATGCAGTCACCATTGGACCCCATCTTCTGGGCAAGCTTCTGATAATTTTCTTTACATGATCAGCCTTGGTGTAGCCTTTGTCCAGAACTCTTAATCCAGCAGTTAGTGTTTGAAATCTTGAGAACATCTTCTCAATATTTTCATCATCCTCCATCTTGAAGGCTTCATATTTCTGGATTAGAGCAAGAGCTTTGGTCTCCTTGACTTGAGCATTTCCTTCATGGGTCATTTTCAATGACTCATATATATCATAGGCAGTTTCCCTGTTAGATATCTTCTCATACTCAGCATGAGAGATAGCATTCAGCAAAACAGTCCTACATTTATGATGATTTTTGATAAGCTTCTTTTGATCATCATTCATTTCTTATCTTGTAAGCCTTACGCCAGTAGCTTTTACTGGATGTTTGTAACCATCCATAAGAAGATCCCATAAGTCACCATCTAGACCAAGGAAGTAACTTTCAAGTTTATCTTTCCAGTATTCAAAGTTTTCACCATCAAATAATGGTGGTCTAGTATAACCATTGTTACCATTTCCATTGTATTGCTCAGTTGAGCCAGATGTAGATGTATGTGATGGATCTTCACCAGCCATCTTGTACTGAAGCGTTTTTCTCTTCCTGAATCTTTTCTAAACACGGTTAAGTGCTTGCACCTTAGAACCGGCGCTCCGATGTCAATTGAAGGATAGAAAAACACTTAGAAAGGGGGGGTTTGAATAAGTGTAGCTTTAAAACTTGTAAGATAAAAAAAATTTGCACAATGATTTTTATCCTGGTTCGTTGTTAACTAAACTACTCCAGTCCACCCCCTTGGAGTGATTTACCTCACCTGAGGATTTAATCCACTAATCACACAAGATTACAATGGTTTTCCACTTAGACAACTTCTAAGTCTTCTAGAGTATACTGATCACAACCTGATCACTCTAGGAACAATCTGCTTAGATATCCTCTAAGACTTTCTAGAGTATGCTGATCAACAACCTGATCACTCTAATTCTTACAACTTAATGTAAACAAATTCTAAGAGTTACAATGGTTCTTATAAAGCTATTATCACAACTGTGATTTTCTCTTAAGTTTAAGCTTAATCTCACTAATATATTACAACAGCAATGTAGTGAGTTTGATGATGAAGTTAGAGAGCTTTTGATTTGAACAACGTTTGTGCAAGTTTGTTCAGAGTTCATAATTCGTAACCTTGCTTCTCATCAGAACTTCATATTTATAGGCGTTTGAGAAGATGACCGTTGGGAGCATTTAATGCTTTGCGTATTCCGTACAACATTGCATTTAATGTTTCACTCTTTTGTCAACTACCTCGAGCCTTGCTTTCCCTGTGTCTACTGACGTTGCCTTTAATAGCTTTCAACGTTCCTTTTGTCAGTCAGCGTAGCCTGCCAGCTAGTACTTGCTTCTGATCTGATGTTTGTGTAAACAACGTTTGAATATCATCAGAGTCAAACAGCTTGGTGCAGAGCATCTTCTTGTCTTCTGACCTTGAAGTGCTTCTGAGCGTGATACCATGAGAACTTCAGTGCTTCTGCTTCTGATCTCAAGTCCTTCTGATGCTTCCATAGACCATGTTTTGATTCTGCTTGACCATCTTCTGATGTCTTGCCAGACCATGTTCTGATGTTGCATGCTGAACCTTTTGAGTCAGTGCTTCTTGCGCTGATTTTGTGCATACTCTTTATATAATTCCTGAAATGGAAATTGCATAGTATTAGAGTACCACATTATCTCATACAAAATTCATATACATTGTTATCATCAAAACTAAGAATATTGATCAGAACAAATCTTGTTCTAACAATTTCTCCATAAGTGTATTATAAACTTCTTTAACGAAATAAGTTCTTGAGCCCCAAACCCAATTATCCGCCCTCCTTGAAGTAATGGACACCCATCCGTCACTTTTCCTGTAACTCATTCTCTAACACAGCTTTTTCGTGTGATATGTCTCTATTCCAATTGATATTCCACTAGCATGCACTTACTCCGAGTTCCTTTATTTTTAAGTTTTTATCTTCATAAATTATAAGAAATTTCAAAATCTATCTTTTAGTGGTAATTCCTCACACCAAAGATCTAGCCACAAAAACATGTTCTCTCATTTTCTATCAATCCTTTGAGTTTTATAGGCATTCAATCCAAAACAAATCCCCCATGTTCTATTTTTGACACCTTGGATGTCCTTTCACCATACTGGACAATTTTCCCCTTCTCCGACAATCCTACCATTTCCTTACCTTACTTGCTAAAACTCTATACCATAAATTATTTTTGTCTAAAAGAAGACGTCATTTCCATTTGCCTAATAATGTTTAAGTTAAAAGATTTTAAACTTTTTATGCCTAACCTCTCTTCCGCCTTCTCTCGAGACACCTTATCTCATTGAATCCAATGCTTTTCTTAGCTTCCACACTCTCATCCCATAAAAACTTTTTAAATAAGGATTCAAGTTTGGAAGTAAAACCTGACAGTGATTTAAAGAAAGAAAGGAAGTAAACTGGTATTGCATACATGACCAATTTTAAGAGGACAACATGACCACCGGTTGATAAATGTTTGTTATTCCATCCGAATAGTCTTCGTCTAACCGAATCTAAAACTTGTTTTCATATTCATTCTCTTATGTGGTTAATCCCAATTGGAAGTCCAATGTATTTAAATGGCAAGTTATGATTTTACAGTTCAGGACAGGACCATAGTTGCCTCCTTTAGCCATGCCAATTGTATATTAACGCCAACTAATTTATGAAAACTTATCTTCAAGCTCGACACCAATTCAAATAATTAAAGAATTGATTTAATTGTCCATGCATTTTTCCAACTCTTTTTCCCAATGACCAATGTGTCAAATTGGTAACCTTCAAACTTATCCAATTGAATTGCTTTTGACATCATTAAATTCAAACCCTCGGCCACTATTAAAAAGAGAAACATCGATAAGGGATCTTTTTCTCTAAGAAAGTAAACTCCTGAGTAGGACTCCCATTTACCAAAATTGACATCTGATTTGTACGAAGGCATTTATAAATTCAGTTCCACCATTTTACATTCTACCCATGACAAAATCGAAGTATTGTGAATTTCCCGAATGATATGTCTTTTCGAAGTCCACTTTAAACATCCAATGATTAAAATAAAAAAATTATAAATAAGAATAACTATCCATTGAAAATCATCTATTTTATTGATGTATATTCAAATTTTAATAATATTTAATATTTTTTTATGATAAATATTTCATATCTTTTATTATTTTTTTAACAGATTTCATACCTTTTGCCATAATTAAGAGTAAAAATATATTTTTTTAAATATGTTTTTAAATTTTTTTAAGTATATTATTTTTTAATGCAATCCAATTGCGTGAAAACTAAGTTTTATATTTTATCTTTTTCCTATTTATTAAATGGACAAAAAACACATGTTTAAAAATATAAATTTTATTTTTAAAACTATTAAACTTTTTAAATGACTATTTTTTCTTAGAACGAGCATGATTAAATTTTGTTAGCAACACACATTCTTATACACGTTTCAAAAATATAATAATATTAGTTAATAAAATTTATAGATATCATGAAGTTTGTATAAAACCTTTGTAATATAGTGGAATTCGTATAAATTTCAATCAATAAAAAATATTTTAGTAATATATGTTTAAAAAAATTATTTTTAAAATATAAATATCAAAATGTATTATTTTATTAAAAATATCCAATTTTTTGCAAGAGTAAGTGTGCACAAAAAATTTGAAACAATGAAATGATTAAAAAAAATTAGAGTTAATACTCAATTCGTCTCCTTTCATATGAATAATATCATGGTAATCAAAATTAGGTTGGACTGCCTTTGTTCGATCGGTCAGATCAAAAATTAGAACCCTAACTCTTTATTTGGATTTAAAGATTGGGATGTGTAGAAGAATCGGGATTTAAACTAGAAAATCGGTCAAAAATCGATTAAAAATTGACGGCTTACATTATTTTTAAGGTCGGATCAAATGTTGCTTTTGATTTGTAAACATACGATAAAGGGTTTCATTTTGAATTAAAATATTTTTCAATTTGATTTCCTTCTCTAATCACTGTAGTACACATTATTGTCGAAAAATCAAAGTAAAAAAATATTCTCAATTCCTTTGTTGTTCTTTATTCATTTGATAAATAAAATTGAATGTTTTAACAATACATATATAGAGAGAGATGCAATAAAGTATAGTGCAATGCGTAACATATGAGAAGAGGAAATGACAAGGCACTGTTATGAACAAACAATTGATAAGATTATTATTATTATTATTATTATTATTATTATTATTATTATTATTATTATTATTATTATTATTATTATTATTATTATTATTACAATGAATTTTTTGGGCCTACCTACCTAGCCTATTAGAAATATAAAAGGCTATAAAAAACTAAAAAAACTATTAAGTGTTAATTATTAATAAATCATCAATAAATTTGCATATATCTTTTTGTTTTATTATGAAATTAGAAATGAAAAGAGGAACAACAGTGATGGCAAATTGCTGCTTCCGATGTGGTGGGGTGGGAGACATGTAATGTTAACATTCTAACGCTCAAGTCAGTATATGAGAAAGAATAATGAAGTGAAATTGAATTTGAGATTTTTTACCCCAGATGTTGGGTGTAACTTGAGAAGAAGTGACATTTGCAATCACTTGAAACTCGGCTTCTAACGGTGTGAAAGGTGTTAAGACTCTTAAACCATGAATGGTATTGGGATGCGTGTAGAAATAGAGGGTGGGCGAGCCATCCAGGGAAGGCATATTGACCCCTTCCCTATCAAAGTATGGTTTTAAAATCCCATTGCTCTTAGGTCTAATGTTGCAATGTCTGATTTGGCATTGATAAAAAAGTTATCCTCTCATCGTTAAAATACAGGGGTGTAAAGTCTTTGACGTTGAAACATTTGTCATATGTTTCCATTTTAGAAGTAAATCCAAATTTGACTTCCCGAGGAAAATCATCATCTATCACATTCAATGTAACACACACTTTCCTTAATTGATGTTTGATTTCCCTTAACTGACTGACGTTTGATTCCTCTTAGTTGATTAACGTTTGATTTTCCTCGGTTGACTTACATTTGATTTCCTTCAACTTACTAATATGTGATTTATCTTAATATATATATATATATATATATATATATATATATATATATATATATATATATATATATATATATATATATATCCTATACTTGCCTCATATAACAGCGACTCACCTTATACAAGAGGGACTCAACCTAAGAATGTTGTAGGGGTTACCCAAATAGAGAGGAAAGAAAGATAACTGAATCACTTTGCCCTTTCCAAGCCCTCGTGCTCGAGGAACCATGTATTGTTATATTTGTGAAAGACCCACAAGGGGCGACATGAGAGAAAATTGATGTAACATCTCACCCTCAATGTCTTCCTGATTTCCCATTTTCAAGATTGAGCGCCCAATGACTAGATCTGGTGCATTTTCCTCGAATACATCGCCTACTTCCTAGGCGACTCGCCTGAAGCGTGCAAACGTTGGATGTGATGTGTCCCTGGTCCATAACGGTGTGGAAGATGTTAGTGGAAAGTTAACCATGCTCTCATAAATAACAGGAGAGTAAGTGTCCAATCACACATTCTCTCAATCCGGTTAAATTCAGCAGACCAAAATATCCATATAATAACCCTAACTCATACACTGTCTGATCCGTCTATCTGATCATGTGAGATCCCTAAATTTTCAACATTTCTTTATGAGTTAAAATGAATGAGGATCGTGAATAAACCCCACCCAAAGGGATGACAAAACAAGAAATCAAGAACTGTTGACATCATCCAATGACGAAATATTGATAACATCACTCTATTGGAGAAATTATCCACCATGAAGATTTTAGTACAACTAAACCTAAGATGGATTTACCATAAATGCACACCTAATTAGAGTAGTTGGAAGGTGCAAAACTGTCACATCACACCGTCAAGGATTCTCTAACATTTGTCCTTCCATACAAATTTCCAAAGCAAAAAAGTTATAGGTCTCTTAAAATCCTAAATCTCTACAATAAAAGCCCACTGAGAAAATCTACTATACTTTCCCATAAGTTATGAAGTCTATAACGCCACCAGAAGTTTTGATAGTTTAAAATGATATTTGTAATTTTGACTACAGCCGTGGCTACTAGTGCTGCAACATGATTTTAATTTAATTAGCATAACATTTAGTGTATACAAACTCGCCAATTCACTTAGGGGTGTAATCACTTAAAATTGATAATTCTTTAAATACTCTCTAAATGAATGATGTAAAGAGAAGGAGGATAACAAAAAGAGTACTACATAGTCTATTGCAGCTTCATGTGATAGTTGAATCCATTATGCTGCTTATATCAATTCACTTTTCTTTGTGTCTACCATCAATTCACTTTTCTTTGTGTCTACCATTCAAACTGCGATTGCGGCTCGATGCAGTTACGAGCATCACACGATGTGAACAACAATTTTAAACCTTGAATCAAGTAAACATAAGGTGTTTGGTTAAAATCTCATTACCTCCAAACCACAAAGTCTATCATAATCTATCATGAATCATGATCTACATCTTGAACATGACCTGTATTATATATGACATTTACAATTTTGCGTGTTTCTTTAGCCAATCGCCGGCATCTTTTACATTTTCAGGAACAGACATGGACATGGGCATGTTACTTTTAATAGTAACTCTAGAAGATGCTATCAACAATCTGTTTTGTGAGTTTGAAGGATTAATCTTCCAGATTCTCACATCCCATACCTACATAAGTAATGATAAGAGGTATTATCTAAATGGTCAAGATCAAGGTTTTAAAAAACGGTCTGCTACCGTGAAAACAGTCACGACAAAAAGTTATTGGTAGGGGTCAATCGTTATTCACCGTTTTTATGATAAAGAACCAAGATGAACAAATTGTAACTAATTTAACGACCGCAATCAGTATTGTAACATCTGTAGAGACCATATCATAATAAGAGGAGCATGAACCTGGATGGATTTGCCAACGGTCAAAGGTGTGGCTTCAGCATGGATAAAGTCACCAATCACAGCTGGTTTCAGATGATTGATGCTAAGTTGAACTCCTACAACCCTTTTATAACCACAAGCAACATGTGCTCCAATACTTGCTAGTGCTTCAGCTATCAATGCTGATACACCTCCATGAAGCATGTTATATGGCTGCAATCATATCCAAACTCAAATAAGAAAAAGTATCAAACTTTATAATAGAGCATTTAGAACCCTAGAGAATATTGGTATTGACACCTTCTGATACCGCGTTAAAACTGTATAGGTACCAATATCGTTATTATTATGTCAATGTTATCGAAAATCATAGGAAATATTCATTATTCATTGCGATTAATTCATACGGCGATGACTATAATAAAAAAAATATAACATATTTACCTAGACCGAAATCACGAAAAATCTTAAACTAACAAATAATTGTTTAAAGAGGGAGAGAAAAAATGTTTGACCTGGCAACACTTTTGGGTGAGATGAAGATTGCCAGAAACTTTCTCTGCAGATATATCTTGAAACTCAAACCCTATTGTATGAAGGGGTACATCCAAATCAATAGTTTTTAGTTTTGCAAATGATGATGTTTTGTTCTCCATGATAAGAAATCAAGAAAAGAGTTTTCTATTTTGTGTTCTTTCTCTTGTTGACAATTTTTATGTAGTTAATATTGAATATTGTTATACAATTACTCATGGAAAGTTGGATGCATTGTAAATTGTTGTGATTTATTGAAGACTCATTGGGAATAGTTGATTAGTAAAAGGGTATTTTAGGGATTAAAAAAATAAAAGTTGATAGTTGAGCGGTGAAGTCTAGGTTTGTTGCATAGTGGTGTAAATCCAGATCCACAATTTTATCACATTTTAAAGGGAATTTTAGAGTTTTTTTAGGAAAGTGGTAATAAGTAATAACCACTACAATTTATAGATAATTTATTATACATATAATTGTAAAGTTTTGAGTTCAAACTCTTGTGATGATAGCAAATGTATCCATATCTTTGACAATTTTTTTTATAAAATATTAAAAAGCATTTTAATTTAAGCTAAAATTTTATACGATTAATTATGATTTATCAACTATCAATAATATTAACTATCAATAATATTGAATCTCTTATAAAATTAAACAAAATAATAAAAGAGAAAAAAGAGAAGAATATTGTATATTGTATTATTCTCATTATCTGTGTCAATTTTAAATACAGAATGAGTCCTATCTATAAGATATATATCTTAAATGGAACATCAATATGAAATTCTCTTATTAATGGACATCCATAATTATTCAATTTATAACACTCCTTCTTGGATGTTCATAAAAAATATGAATCATTAAAATCTTAAATAGAAAAATTTTTATAAAAAAATTCTAGTGAAGAAAAAAGAGTACAACATTCTTTGTTAAGGAATTGACTCTTTACTAACTAATACAAATTATTTCAAATAAGGAAGGAAATTATTTGGAAGACAATCATATGTAAAATCCATTATTCATAACGCTCCCATTGGATGTTTGTTTAGGATATGTCTCATTTAAATTTTACTAGAATAAATCCAGCGAAAAAAATCTAGTGAAAGAAAAAAGAGTACAATATCATTTTAAGATAAATTAGTTTCTCTCTTGCAACTGAACGATAATTTCTTCGATGATAAAGACAAATCTTTCGTACATGTTGGTTAAGAGTTCTATTTGGATGTGACTTTGAGAAAAGGTTTAGAAGATTTCACATGAACAAATTCGTTGGATGCTTATATCACCATTTTTCTGAATATCATGATTGAAAAGGAACTTTGGAGAAATATGTTTTATTCGGTCTCTTTTAATGTAACCATATTTCAATTGAGTGATGCATGCACTACTACATAACACAACCAACAACGCCCAAGTCACCACGGTTCTTCCAAACACCGTTGTGACATATCTAAACTCAGGCGCTAATATTTTATTTATTTTTCAATTAAAGGCTGTTAAGATATAATCAAAGTTGTTAAGCTCACCTTGGTGATACATTCAAGTTTTCATGGGTGCGAACCTCAGCGCCAAAAAGATTTTATTCCTTTAACGTTAAGGCGCGTCTTTTCTTTTTTATTTATTAAAAAAATATCACTATGGTTGCTTTGTTCAACCGTTGTGACACACACATACACACACACACTCACACACGCGAACACACACACAAAAAACACACACACACACACACACACACACACACACACACATATATATATATATATATATATATATATATATATATATATGTATGTATGTATGTATATCACTACAGTTGATAATTGATCAGTACATTTTGATGCACTTCGTATTTAATTTTCAGTATTAGTAGCTTTTGCGGAAAAATTCCTAATTGAAGCTACAGAAATCGGATTGAGGCGTTCTAGTAATCGTTGGAAAGTTAAGAGAAAGAGCTACAACTTTCATGTTAAAGCCAGAAGCTGATTTGGATCATAGATGCTTCGAAAAAGTCGTTGAAGTTTTAGTCATAAGAAACAATTAATTTTGGACCGGTTTTTGGGCCAGGTTTTTCATATTTCTGCCCAATTGGGTTATGACCCAAATTCCTTGTTTCTCTCCTATACCTAGGCAGCCGCTACTGTTCATTAGCATGTTTTTAACTATTCACAAGATATTTCGAAAAGCTTTGTACTAATCATGAGGAACTAATCCTGAGGCAAATTCTGCTGGTTACGGTTTCCACATACTTTGAGGTTTTTAATCTTTAATCCAATTTCTTTTCCCTTTCAATATTAATCTATATTTCTTGTTTGCTTAATTTAAGTTATATAGAATACAATTGATTTATAACGATTGATTGATATTCCTTTACTTTTATCGTAATTTATTGTTGCTTAATCGTTAAACTACGTATGTTAGAATCACGTTTGCTTAATTTGTGGTTGTGCTGATCAGTTTTCTTTATTCGGAAAATAGGAATGAAATCTAATAATGTCAATTTCGCTTGGTAATTGGTGTTGTAATCGGTAAGGGAATATAATCCGTGTAACATCCCGAAAATTATTATTTAATTAATTTAATTAAGTTTTAAATTAATTACGCGAAATTAGCATTTTATTGAAATTAATTGGAAATAATAAAATGTTAGTTGTTGGGCCATTGGTGGAGTTAGTAATGTGGGGGTGTTAATATGAAGGAACCCATTACTAAATTATGTTATGTTTTCATAAAATAAGAAAATAAAAAGAATTTGAAAAATAGAGGAGAAAAACCTAACATGGAGAGATGGAGAAGTCATGGACAAGAGCATTTTCGTATTCATGGTGCAGCCTTCACAAAATGGGTCATAACTCTCGGCTCGTAACTCCAAATCAGGTAATTCTCGAAGATTCGGATTCTACACGAAATTTCCTTCGATTTGATATATTAATTCGTGTCAGGGAGGTTCTCGATGAGGGATATAAGCGAGTTTGAAGATGAGAGATTCTTGCTGAATTTGAGGGAAAAGGGCTTACGGGTTTGATGAAGAAGAAGGGAAAAAGTCCAGATTCTTGGCTAAGGTAAGGGGGGACTCTTCCGGTTAATTTCTATTATGTGATTATGGGTAATGAGATGGATTAACGTATGATTCGATTCGATTTGGTATATTGGGATTTGATATTGTTAGGTATGTTATGAATTGGGATAATTGATGAATTTGTATAGATTGTTGGTTATTGATGTGTTGTTTTGATGTATAATGATGTGTGATGAGAAATTCGATGATTATATGCTTGTATGCGATGTATGGAATCGTTTTTGGGTGAAAAGGATGTGAAATCGCAGAGTCTGAATGTAGACCCGTAATTCTGCAAAATCGCCAGGTCGCGCCGCGAACCACTGTTTGCGCCGCGAACCGTTGGGCAGAAAACTAGGAAGTTGTGATACGCTCAGGTCGCGCCGCGTCCATGTGTTGGCGCCGCGAAGGCGTAAGTTTTTCTCGTTTCGCGCCGCGAACCCGGTTGGCGCCGCGTGCTGTAGCGATAATTATTTTCTTTGAAAAATGTAAAAATGTGTAACTTTCAAACCGTAAGTCCGTTTTAGACGCCGTTTTGGACGTTGTTCCTTAAATTGAATGTTCTACCATATAAAATAAATATAACAACAATAACTTGATTTTCTTTTGAAAAGTATCGTTTTCTCCAAATGTGGTTTATTCTTGTTTTGCATAATTGAATAGGTGCAATGATGGGTGTTGTTATAATGTGATTGTTTCTGCTTGTTATGCAAAATGGATGTTATTCATGGTAAATATGGTTATCATGTGCCTTGATGAATGATGATGTAAACGCTCTGTTGTTGTTGGGTTGATTTGTTGTACTTGGTACACGATTGTGAGGGGTGTTATTGTTGTTGCACTGTGTGGTGAATGTTTTATCTGTTATGATGTCGTGGTTGTAAATGGTAATTGATATACATATATTGTTGATGTAAAATATGTATTTATTTATGGTTGAGAAATAGCATAACTGTGTGTGGCTATTGATTATCGTGGTTGTTGATGATTATGACATTTGGTTGTTTAATGTTGATGGTGAGCATGTTATGGTTGATACATGCATTTCATAATCATGTTGTGGGCTGTATCCCTTATGGTGGTGGGACAGCGGTAGCTAATTCCCATTGTGTGGAATTGGTGAGAGAAGTAGCCGAATCTTTATGGTGGTGGATCGGTGAGATGGGTTATCCCATGTTTGGTACCACATGCATATAGTTGCATTTGCATTAGGTTGTTGTGTATAATTATAACATGAATGGAAGATTGTCCAATGTTATAATATTTGATGACGGTGTAATTGTTATGGTGTTGTCTTTTGGTAATGTATTCTTTTATTGTGTGAATTGATGAATAGTAGATGTGAATCTGAATATATGACAAATTGGGTGAATGATATATTATGATGTTTTGTTGCTTATGAATGCATAACATTGATTAATTGAGAATGAGACTCACCCTTACTTTGATGATTTCAGATTGGCGAGTAGCGGCTTTTGGCTCTGGTGAGGATAGCTCATAGGCCAGTTTGTTTAAGTATGGTGTCGGTGTCATGCTCTGATATTGTAACACTGGGGGAACGCTAGTTTAGAGTTGATGATGATACTCTGTTTTGTTGTTATTGGAGTAATTTTGTGAGATATTGCATAGATGATGTTATGCCTATCTGTTGATTATTGTTCCGCTGTATAGAAACATGATTCTGTTAAATGGATGATTTTCCCCTAAGTGAAGCATGACAATTGATTTATGAAAATTTGTTATAATTGAATTGTGGCACCCTTGTTTTCATGTTTTACTCTGAATTGTTTTATTAATTTCCGCGGGGTTTAGAAGGGTGTTACAATAGTGGTATCAGAGCAGGTCGGTCCGTCCGGCCAATAGTCGAGTCAGTTGAGTTGCACGACGGTTGAATACTGTCGGCATATTATTCCTTGGTATGCGACATGTGAGTGAATCACTGTCGGTACTTGGTTGTTTGTTGCAGGTGTGGGATTGAAACAAGTGGGGGAGAAGCTTCGCTTCTCGGTTATGTTTCAGTTGAAGAAGATTGATTCAGTAGGCTGTTGTTGGCAACAGTGCGAGCGTTGTTGGAGTTTGTTGTTTCGCGAGTTGAAGGTGACTTAGAATTAAGACTTCACTGGGAATTGAGTTGGAACATCTTGAAGGAAGATGATTAGAGGTAATTGACATTTATTGTAAGAGAAGGAAAATTGGAAAGTTGCAATGTGTCAGCTCTGCTGGTGTGCTGCGAAGTTGTCAGTTGAGTAGCCTTACGTCTCGGAAGAGGTTCAGTTACGAGTTTGCAAGGAGGATTGTTGTCGTGATGTTGCAGGAAGCGGACTTCGGCGGAGGAATGTGTCGCTTAAGTTATAAGGATGTTTGGAAGTGAAGAGATATGATAAGGGGCTGTTTGGAATGTGATAGAGTTGAAGAGAATGAGTTTTGGAGAGAGATTTTCGTAAGCAAAACGCAGGAAAATTGCTGAATAGCTGCGGAACTTCGAAAATTCATAACTGGAGTTCTGGACATCCGATTTGAGTTCCGTTTGAAGCGTCGGAAAGCTAACGAGATGAACTTTGTTATAAAAATGGTTGCAGCAGCTGTAACATAATTAATTGTGACAGGATGACGTTGGAAGGAGGCGAAGTTGCGGTTACTCTTGTTCTTATAACTAGACTTGTTTATTGGTACTGCACGGGATGTCAGTGTCAGTGTTGAATGGATCGAAGGAATAATTAGAAGGTTTGTTGAGGAGTAATTGTAAGAATTGAATTTACCAATTGAGGAGTTTTGGATATATCGTATAGAGTGTCGCTGCATGATGTCAGTGTTGCATTTTTCGGGCAACGATTGGAAAATTCATAACTTGAGTTCCGAGTGTCGGATTAACGTGCCGTTTGAACCTATGAAGAGGAGAGATTATGTTCTACATTATGGGAAAGTTATAAGTACAGTAGATTGATCCTATGAGGAGATATTCTGAAGACGGTTAAGGAAGCGTGAAACTTGTTGAATAAGAATGCCTACTACCGCGAATTGTTTGAACAGAAAATCGAGTGGAACATGTTGTTGATGAATAGGTTGATGAGATGTTCGGTAATAAAGATGGTTCGAGTGCCGATAAATTTTAGTGAAGAGTGCATTAGTAGTAAAGATGGAATAAACTTTAGAACTCTTGGAGCCGTATTTGTGATGGCAGAGTAACGATAAGTATAACGGAGGAATTTTAGAGGATTTCTGACACCTATTGAATATGAGGGAGACTTTGTTGAGATGTCGAGTGGGATGATATTTGGGCACGAAAGATGTCATAGAATTTGGAGTAAAACCACACGTTATGAATGTTGTGCTATTGTGTTGCGTAAGAAGTCTTAAAATGTCAGTGCTAATGATGGATGAGTTGGATTTAATTGGACAATTTAGAGACTTGAGTTGGTATGTGAAGGCACTCCTAATAGTGTTAGGTTGAGTATGCTAAAAGATGATTAGTGGTATTCTTGACGAGATTAGAGAAGGTCAGAAAGCTGATGCTGAGTTGATCGACAGGTTGACTTTGAATTACCAAGGTAGAGGCGGTGGATTCAGAATCAACGAGAATAGTATAATGAGGTTGAGTGGTTGAATTTGTGTTCCTGATGTTTTGAGCTTCGGAAGAATATTCTAGAAGAAGGACACCGTATTGAATTATTGAATTATGACGATGTTAATGAGTTTGGGTGCAAACTCGGAAATGGACACTATTATGTAGTAACGACGGTTTATGCTTAAATATGATTTTTAACTATCTATTGACAAATTGAGGACTTGATCACCCTTAATCTCTTGTTGGTAGTAGACGGAAATCATATAAATGAGATGAACTTGTTTTGTTACCTTAATGGTATAAGATATGATGAATACTAAGCCGTGAAGAATAATCACTCGCTATGTGTGTGAAATTATGAAGAAGTGAATATGGAAGAGTGCATCATGATGGGCAAATGACTTAAAACGGGTAATCAGAGTCGCGCAGCGAAAGTGTGATGTGGAGTAGTGTTATGAGTACTACTCGCGGGAAGTAAGGAATTAATATGTAGGAAGCCTACATAGAGAATATGTATTGATTTATATGTTGGTTTTAGAATCCATTGGATGTAAGGATGTCGTGTCGAAGAATTATAACTCTTTTGAATAATTTTCGAGGTGATGAATATGTCATTACGGTTGTACGTAGTTAACGAGTATGTATTCGGCGAAATTAAAACGAAGGATTGATAATATATGATGCTGTAATAATTTTGTGCCGTTATTGAGGTGATATTGTGGATTCCAGATATAATGAGGAATTACACTCTATGAAGGACGGAGTTGATTTGATTCTTAGTAGAGAGCGTGACTTAGTTGAGCTATTTTGTAAGCGATGGTATATTGAGGCTGATGAGTGTGTACTTGTTCTGACGGTTAGGATGTTTAAATAGAGGAAGTGAATCGGGAATTGGTTTTCGTTGGATGCGAGTAAGGATTGCTAAATGGTAGATTAGTACCATGAATGATGAAGAATGATTCTTGAAACGAATGAGTAAAGAGAGTCGGAATCGGGTAAAACTCAGAAATCTATTTGGTATAGGTGATTGTGATGAGTAGTCAGAGTAGTGCGGAAAAAGCGGAATGTAACGTGTTGGATAATTACTGGTGTGACTTAAGGGGAGTCAGATAATTGGAATTCAATGGTATAAGAATACGAGTATTGAGTTTCTTGAAGGAAGTGGTTGATGAAAAATGTAAGTATTACATTATCACTTAGATGGAAAAGTGTGTCTAAGGTTGGTATGTTTGGTAGATGGAATGCATTACTGCAGTGTTGATCAGTGTGATCATACTATGGATTGTGTAATTGTATTACTCAGTTGTTGAGTGTATTGTATAGGTTATGTCTCAATGTTCTATTGTAGTTAACCTTTTAGAGATATAATGAGTGGTACAACTTTTGGATAGTCAAATGCGACGTAAGAACTGGGATTTGAATGTACGAAACATGGTTCCTGTTGGTTATGTTAATTGGGATTGACTGATGGTACTGTTAATTGGGAGCTGGAGAGTCAGGTGAAGTACTCTTATGCGAGCTGGTTACTTGAGGTATGTTTTCGAGGACGAAAACTCTTCTAGTGGGGGAGAGTTGTAACATCCCGAAAATTATTATTTAATTAATTTAATTAAGTTTTAAATTAATTACGCGAAATTAGCATTTTATTGAAATTAATTGGAAATAATAAAATGTTAGTTGTTGGGCCATTGGTGGAGTTAGTAATGTGGGGGTGTTAATATGAAGGAACCCATTACTAAATTATGTTATGTTTTCATAAAATAAGAAAATAAAAAGAATTTGAAAAATAGAGGAGAAAAACCTAACATGGAGAGATGGAGAAGTCATGGACAAGAGCATTTTCGTATTCATGGTGCAGCCTTCACAAAATGGGTCATAACTCTCGGCTCGTAACTCCAAATCAGGTAATTCTCGAAGATTCGGATTCTACACGAAATTTCCTTCGATTTGATATATTAATTCGTGTCAGGGAGGTTCTCGATGAGGGATATAAGCGAGTTTGAAGATGAGAGATTCTTGCTGAATTTGAGGGAAAAGGGCTTACGGGTTTGATGAAGAAGAAGGGAAAAAGTCCAGATTCTTGGCTAAGGTAAGGGGGGACTCTTCCGGTTAATTTCTATTATGTGATTATGGGTAATGAGATGGATTAACGTATGATTCGATTCGATTTGGTATATTGGGATTTGATATTGTTAGGTATGTTATGAATTGGGATAATTGATGAATTTGTATAGATTGTTGGTTATTGATGTGTTGTTTTGATGTATAATGATGTGTGATGAGAAATTCGATGATTATATGCTTGTATGCGATGTATGGAATCGTTTTTGGGTGAAAAGGATGTGAAATCGCAGAGTCTGAATGTAGACCCGTAATTCTGCAAAATCGCCAGGTCGCGCCGCGAACCACTGTTTGCGCCGCGAACCGTTGGGCAGAAAACTAGGAAGTTGTGATACGCTCAGGTCGCGCCGCGTCCATGTGTTGGCGCCGCGAAGGCGTAAGTTTTTCTCGTTTCGCGCCGCGAACCCGGTTGGCGCCGCGTGCTGTAGCGATAATTATTTTCTTTGAAAAATGTAAAAATGTGTAACTTTCAAACCGTAAGTCCGTTTTAGACGCCGTTTTGGACGTTGTTCCTTAAATTGAATGTTCTACCATATAAAATAAATATAACAACAATAACTTGATTTTCTTTTGAAAAGTATCGTTTTCTCCAAATGTGGTTTATTCTTGTTTTGCATAATTGAATAGGTGCAATGATGGGTGTTGTTATAATGTGATTGTTTCTGCTTGTTATGCAAAATGGATGTTATTCATGGTAAATATGGTTATCATGTGCCTTGATGAATGATGATGTAAACGCTCTGTTGTTGTTGGGTTGATTTGTTGTACTTGGTACACGATTGTGAGGGGTGTTATTGTTGTTGCACTGTGTGGTGAATGTTTTATCTGTTATGATGTCGTGGTTGTAAATGGTAATTGATATACATATATTGTTGATGTAAAATATGTATTTATTTATGGTTGAGAAATAGCATAACTGTGTGTGGCTATTGATTATCGTGGTTGTTGATGATTATGACATTTGGTTGTTTAATGTTGATGGTGAGCATGTTATGGTTGATACATGCATTTCATAATCATGTTGTGGGCTGTATCCCTTATGGTGGTGGGACAGCGGTAGCTAATTCCCATTGTGTGGAATTGGTGAGAGAAGTAGCCGAATCTTTATGGTGGTGGATCGGTGAGATGGGTTATCCCATGTTTGGTACCACATGCATATAGTTGCATTTGCATTAGGTTGTTGTGTATAATTATAACATGAATGGAAGATTGTCCAATGTTATAATATTTGATGACGGTGTAATTGTTATGGTGTTGTCTTTTGGTAATGTATTCTTTTATTGTGTGAATTGATGAATAGTAGATGTGAATCTGAATATATGACAAATTGGGTGAATGATATATTATGATGTTTTGTTGCTTATGAATGCATAACATTGATTAATTGAGAATGAGACTCACCCTTACTTTGATGATTTCAGATTGGCGAGTAGCGGCTTTTGGCTCTGGTGAGGATAGCTCATAGGCCAGTTTGTTTAAGTATGGTGTCGGTGTCATGCTCTGATATTGTAACACTGGGGGAACGCTAGTTTAGAGTTGATGATGATACTCTGTTTTGTTGTTATTGGAGTAATTTTGTGAGATATTGCATAGATGATGTTATGCCTATCTGTTGATTATTGTTCCGCTGTATAGAAACATGATTCTGTTAAATGGATGATTTTCCCCTAAGTGAAGCATGACAATTGATTTATGAAAATTTGTTATAATTGAATTGTGGCACCCTTGTTTTCATGTTTTACTCTGAATTGTTTTATTAATTTCCGCGGGGTTTAGAAGGGTGTTACAATCCGCTTATGGGATTACAGTTTTATGAACCAATGATAAGTCGGTACCCGAATCAGTAGAATTGTCGTTGTAACTTATTTTATAATCACTTAACTTAATCGCTTATTTTTCCTAAAGTCCTAAAACGAAACTTAAACCCCCCAATCAAAACTTCAATTGGTTGATAATATTACAAGAATCCTTGTGAGAACGATATTCGAGTTGTCGTTTGTAACACCCATCTAAATACCCCGAAAACATAGTACAAAATCAGAGTTAAACATGAATTCAAGGGCGTCACAATTTAAAACAATTATACATTCCAGGTGTAATCATACTCTACTGAGAAAACAACATGTAATTAATTCAAACTCATGTTTTATCACAGCGGAAAATAAAAAATATTTGGATACTCCATGAAAACATCATTCATAAGGATCTAAGCCTTTTCTTCCAACAAAAGAGAATTATCCAAACCAAATAATAAAGAAATAAAAGAGTATGATAACTCTAAAAACATGCGTTCCCCCAGTGTTACAAGTCTCAGAGCATGACACTGACACCTATTTATTAAAACTAAAGACATGACTTTACAAGCCATCCTCACCGATCGCTTAAGCCGCTACTTCAATCTGAAATCATCAAAGTAAGGGTGAGACTACATCATAAATTAAATAGCATTATAAATCATCATATATAGAATTCATAAACAATTATCCATCCTACTTAGCATATTCAGATTAATCAATTCATACCAATCACAAGCACAAGTCAATAGTATGCACCAATAACACAACACAATCATAACACCGGATTTCATCCTGACATGTCACAATTTATACAAAGACCATGCAGACTCTTATGCATGTGGTACCAAACATGGGCTAAACCCATCCGACTGATCTATTCATCACCGAGATACAGCCCATCCGGCACAAATTCCACACAATGGGAATTATGCCTACCATTTGATCCACAACATCACCGGGATCCATCACCAAAATGCATATGAATGAATGCACACATATGACATATTTACAACATTACCGATCCGATGAACAACATCGTCTCACATAACTCAACATAGTTATCACCAACAAGTATGTACATGTATCATGCATCATTCAAAACAAATCAATTATCATTATACGATCACAACAATCACCACATGATCAAAATGAACAGTGTCATTACCAATAACTCACCAAAAGCAACACCAAATGATATATTCGGTTTCAGCACCATCTACAATTATACCATATATAATTCACACCACATATAACGTCAAATCACAATTATATCATTACAACATCACCACATTGTCACATTAACCAAATCATGCACACAATGTACAAAAACACGCCATAAACGAAATAAATCAAGATTTTCAAAATAAAATCAAGTTATTGTTGTTTTCTTTACTTTATATCGTAGAGTACTTAATTTAAGAAACAACGTCCAAAACGGCGTCTAAAACGGACTTACGGTTCGAAAATTAGAAGCTTTTAAAGTTAGAATAGTCTTCAAAACGTGCTGCTGGAACTTGTACTGGAATCCGGTTCCTCCCCATGTGGGAACCGGTTCCTGGACCCAAAAATGCTATTTTTAACGTTCTAAAACAGTGGAACCCGGATCTTCCCACATGGGAACCGGTTCAAGAACCCAGTAGTTGAAAAACATGATTTTTAAGGCTTTTTATGCATCCCAAACACATATCAACTCATACCATTACGAAATTGATCACCAATAACATCAAAATACTCCAAATACATGATTCTAATGCATAAACAACATACCATAACACCATGTAACAATACCACATCATCAATTGCAGTCAATTCATCAAACCATGCATTTCAGTGTTGGAATTTCACAAGACCTAACATCCCAAATAGAGACTCTAATCCCTTAATTCAATCCTATCATCATCAAAATCATAATACCATATAATTTAGAGTAATCACCCCTTACCTTGATGGAGATTCTTGAATTGATCCTTGAACTTTGGGGTTTTCCTCCTTCCTTTGCTCTTCTCACTTCTACGATCAAAATCTTTTCTCCCAACTCTTCTCTTGTTCCTTCTATTTTATGAGAAATAGAATAACTTTGGTTAATGGGTCTAACAAGTTAACACCTCCCTTTCTCACTAACCACAACACAGCCCAATAACTATTTTCCAATATTCCTCAATGTTCCTCATAAAATCAATTATTCCAATTAAATAATTTTCCTACTTAAATTAAATAATTAGAAATGATTTTCGGGGTGTTACATCGTTACCGCTAAACTACAGTTTTTCTAAAACACTCGTTTTTGATTCGTGCGCGACAGTGGATCACTAATGACAATCATTGTAAAATAATTTACTTATATGTAAGCGGATTAACCCTCATTTCTTGATAGTATCGCCGTATCTTTCAAAGCAAAATCCTAGTATCCATTTTTTCTCTTCTTCGTCATTAGATTTCCTATTCTACTGTATAGCAGTCAATCTTGTTCCTCATATATGATGGTATTCTTCTTCTTTCTTATTCTCTCGTTTTTTAGTATGTAGTTGTTATGTTTCACATGATTTTCATATGAGTTTTTCTCTTCTTCATCGTCATTAGCTTTGTCGTTGTAAGTTGTTGTTGATAACTGTAGATAAATGTTTGTTGACATGATTTTCATATTATTTATTTCAGTTTCACATGTTTGTTGTTGCTGACAAACCATTTTTTCAGATTCGTCTTCTCAACCTTAACAAAGCGCATACGTGGGTATCGTACATATGGTTTGTGTAGCTATGAAAAAAATATAAGAAGTATGAAGTTATTATGAAAACTTCATCCACCTTATATTTATTTTTCATAAATTCGCAAACTAGACGAACTTCATAATTTGTTCCAGTTCCATGATTATTTTCAATAAAAGATGCGTTTTTGAAACAATTTAATATATCTTTTGATGTTGTATGCTATTAGTGTTTTGTTTCTAAAATGTATGTTTTTTATTTTGTTGCATGTATTTGTTGTGTTGTTGTATGTTGTTGTTATTGACAAATGTTCTCAAATCAAGAATAAGACATTGATAAGTCACAAGAAAGAGGCTTCTTGTGATTTACCAATGTTTTGTTCTTTAAATTCTTATACAAGTTGACAATAGATGAAGTATAGTTTATTATATGCTATGTAGATTGTTTGTTTCATTAATCTTTCACTGAAAATACATTCATTAAAATTGACATAGAAACTTATAATTTGAAAATTAAGTTGTATTTGAAGACCAACTTATATCAATAAATGTTTTTCGGATTGCATGCGTCTCATCATTCATTTCACGTTCTTTAGCATTTAGAATGTGATTCAATGATCTGATTCCTTCAATACATCGATATATTCTCTTATAGTTTAATTTGAATAAAATCATATTATTGGCTAGGTCTACCTCATAGTCATCACTTATCACTGTGATTGTTATGATGATACGTCATCATAAAAATCACGATGATAAGTGACGATGATGAGGTAGACCTAACCAATAAATTGATGTTATTAAAATTAAACTAGAATAGAAGGTGTATGGAAAATAGTGGTTTGTTTAAGTTACTTTTCAAGAATAGTTTAATTTTCAAACATTAAAGAACGAGAGATCAATAGTGGTTTGTTTTAGAAGTTGAAAAATTGAACGAGATTCGAACCATTAAAGAACGAGAGATGAATAATGAGTTGCAGGTTACTCGAAAATCATTTATTAGTATAAGTTGTTCTTCAAATATAACATAGTCGTTCATATAATTAGTTTGTAAACCAATTTAAAAAGTTATATGTTCAGTTAGAGTTTGGTGAAATAAGCAATCCACATTAGATATAATAAACTCCATTGTGTTTTACCCGTCTGTTAAATGACAAAACCAAAGAGCAATGTGTTTTCGCCATTTAAAAAAATCCAAAAAGGTTATTGCTAGGGATTGAAGCCATGTCCATTACACTTTTCTCGTTGATGGAATTCCAACTAAGAGGTAACGTGACACACTTTTTATGATGTCCTTCGTTACCCCACATATGAAACCGAGGTAACACCTCATATCCAATAGAAGTTAAATGTGTTTTGTATAGTAGTCAAACATAAAAATCCAAATCATTTACATATTCCCACATGTTGAATCATTTGATATGATTTCATATTTGTTTTTGGTTTTAATGTTAAATACTATCTTTGGTCTAATTTTTATGACAAAGTTTATCTATTAAATTTATTGAATAGAAAGGATATTTAGTTTATATATTGTTCGGGTGCATTTTATTTATTCAATATATTTAAAAAGTAAATTTTTTCTTATTTATAGAATCAATATAATATTTGTAAAGGATCTTGAGTAGTTATAGGAACTTGAGCTGCATGGATAACACCACATTTATAATAAGGCAGACAAAAATATCCACATATATTTATATTTGAACTCTAAACATAACCTAAGTATTTTTCACTAATTTTTCATAATATTATAAATATTGAAGTATTATAATTTTAAACTAACTTAAATAATATATGTATAATGTACATTTTGAACTCTCATAGAAATATCTATAACAACATGAACTTAGAATAGTTTACACTATATCAAAAAAAAAATAGTTTACACGAATTATATGAACTCTAAATATTAGAACATTTATAGTAATAACTTAGACATATGAAATATAAAGAGAGAGAGGAATTAATTAACATTTAAAAGATAATGGAAACTTGAAGCAGAACGACGTTTGTATTTGCGATTTATGAAAAATGAAGAAATGCGATAAAGGTGATGATCACCATGTTGGTGTTGGTTGAAAATATACATGTTCAAGAAGTTCTACATAGCTTAGTTTTGTAAAGGAGGAAGGAGTTCAAGACTATATAATGGATTCAAGTTCTTCACTACAAGACACACCAACTAAAAACACTTTAAACTTGTATTTGATTTTTTTATATTTTCTCTTATACTCTTGTGTTAGAGTGTTTTGAGAGGTAGTTAAATATTTTCTTTGAAGAGTGTGAGTGTTGTGGAGATTTGGGGTGGTTGAGGGTAGTATATATTTGATAACAATTTTTACATAATGTTATTCTCTAGTTGTTAATTGACAACGACCAATTAGCTCTATGTCTTCCCTTGTAAATGGTAGTCCAACTTTGGACTTCCAAATTTGGAGAGACTTGCGACAGGGGGATCCCTTATCCCCAATTCTTTCTTAATGGTTGTTGAAGCATTTGCAGATCTGGTACCCAATGCCCTATCTTGGAAGAATTCCAAGTGTTTCAAGTTAGTGAGGATTTATATTTTGTGTTGCTATAGTTTATTGACTATACAGTTGTTGTTTCTGATGGGTCGTGGAATAATTTGTGGAGTTTAAAAGCAATCTTGAGGGGCTTTGTATTGGTATTAGGTTTGTGTGTTAATCTAAACAAGAGCAAAATCTATAGACGTAATGTGAAGGAATGACATATGCAAGTTACATCCACTTTCTTATTTTGTAAGATTGGTTACATTCCTTTCATGTTTCTTGGGATACCTGTAGGGGTACCTAAGGAGAAGGGAAACTTGGAATCCCATTCTGGCTAAGTTGCGCAGAAAATTATCTTCATGGCAAGGAAAACAAATATCCCTAGGTGGAAGAGTGGTGATAATGAATGATGTGCTAACCAACATACATATTTACTACTTCTCATTCTTTTAAGCGCCTAAGGCAGTTCTATATGAGGGGTGACAAATGGGCACTAGAGGCAGCACAAAAAAGTTGGGAAGGCCGGCAAAATAAAATAAAAATTCTAAAATTATTTTTTAAACAAAAATCTTTAAATTATGATAAAATATAATTAAATGTTAACAAAACATAATATATATATATATATATATATATATAATAAAGCAAGATGATTTTTTTTGGCAAGTTTGCCATTTGTCATCTAATTAGCATGCTTACCATTTTAAAAATAACTATTAATAGTAATATTTCTATAATTATCTTTAATTATTTAATTAATTTATAAATTCCTAATTAATCTATTTTTTTAATTATTAAACAAAATATTTAATAATTAACTTGGGAATAGGAAAAAAAACCGTACAATTTTCAGAGTTCAATTTTTTAAGATGTCAAAACAAGAATTGAAAACAAACCCTTGATATTTATGTGTTTTTATCAATTGGGAATCACGGTGCCGCTTCAAGGCAAACTCTTGAATTTTAATTTTTCTTCTCCCAATCCCTAATCATCTCCTCACTAATGTTATTTCTCTTCTCCCAATTCCTAATTATCTCTTCATTAATGTTATTTCTTCTCCCAATTCATATACTACAATTGAATCGTCAGTCCTATTTTCCAGGTAATTATTTCAAATTCTGTTGCTTTTACCTATATAAATAAGATCAATTTTATTGAGACTCAATAACACTTCTTCTGATCGTTCATCTCTGCCTAATTTGCACTTTTGACTTCTCGATTCTTTATCTTCTTATTTTTACCATGCCATTCGCTTTTCAAAATGTTTTTTTTATCGTTTTCGTTTTCTCTTCGTTTCTGGGGTTTTGCATTTTTATGGTAAACATGGATGGATTTGGTGGCGGGGATGATATTGGAGGATTTCCGAATAAACTAGATCTTCATCAATTTCCGGATATTTCTAGAGGTTTAATTTCAACTGTTTTTGGTTTTTTATTTTATAATTTGGTGTTTGATGATGAATTATATGATTCAAATTGTTTAATTAGATCTGGTGTGATTTAGATAGTGATTTTCTTTTAGTATGATCATTAGCTAGAGTTCATAGTTTTGTAGAATTATGAAAATTTCCACGTTGATTAGATTATTAGGTAGGAATTGTATTTTTCGGCGAGTTTTTGTTTTAATTTTTGAGTTTGTGATGTTATTAGAGGTTCTGGTTGATTATAAAAGTGTTGCATCTGTGCACTTGCAGTTTGATGTCCTCCCACGACTTAACGGGATAGTAAAATGTTATTTTTATTTGCATTAATTTGCTCCATAATTTAGTGTAAGACTTGCTACTATGATGTGAATGATATTTCTTTATTTTTCCGAAATAAAAATGCATCTACTGTTTTGGTTTTTTGCTATTTACGACAATGTAATGTGTATTTTTTCATGTGAATTAGTTTTAAGAGATTGGTGTTAGGTCTTTGACTGAAGCTTTTTTCCTTATCTTAGCAGAAGGTGCAGTTTTTGATGCTACACAATATGCATTTTTGGTCAGAATGCTCGCGTAGAAGAGGTTTAATTGGGAGGATTGACTAAATATGTGAAATTACTTAACTGTGTGGAGTGGTTTGAATTATGAATGTTTCAATATTGGAAGTGAAGAAAAAAGAATTGCAAACATTTCAATCCCACTCCCACGAACTGGTTTGTCTCCCATACGCAACTGCTAGACCAAATTCCCATTTTTCAGCATTTCATCTGCACCCTTCATAATTACTTGCCTTGGTCTAAGTCTCTTTCAATTCTTTCTCTTAATTTTGTTACATTGCTTATTTTGTTGTTATGTAAAATCCAGCAAAGACAATGAAATTTGTTTGTTTTGTTGTAACTGTAGGAGAATATGAGTTGAATGGATATGAAAATAAACTAACTTACTTAACTTCAATACAATAAAGGGAGTTTCCTGTGGTATTCTTGCAGCTTACATATTTGCTTCTGCTTCGTTTCCCTTATTGCTGCTACTCATGTTCAAATTCATCTTCAGTACCAACATCAAAACACTAATTATGTTTTATTTATTTATTTATATTTTTATCAATGTCGACGTGTCAATATTCGTGTCGTGCTTATTATATATAGGAAACAATTGGTATAGAGCAAGAAATTTTGAATTCTCTATTATGTAAAAATTCTGATATATATTCTTTATTTACTTTCTTTTGATGTTTGATAAAATACACAAATTTTTAAGTTTCAGTAATGTATATCATTTTTTTTTAAATTATGAAAGTTAAATGTGATTGACACTGTTAATATGTTTTTCCTTGCAGAGGTTGCCGCTGTGTCTCCAAGCAGGTGAAGCTTGGAAAGCTATTTTGAATGCTTTGAGATATTGATCAATTTGTTGTGTCGTGTAGCTTGATTTTTCTTGTGATCCTCTATGTGGTTGCCAATTTGAACCATCTTGGATTGGGAAAGTATATTGATGGTGCTATTATGAGGTTGGGATGAGATCGATTTGTCTCTATTCTAAATAGTGTTTTTATTTAGAAAGTATCAAATAGGGTTGTTAGGTTAAAGAGGTGTGGTTAAATATCAATGTAAGATAACTTCACATGATAATATATATCTTATATTTTATAACTTTTTTTTTTTTTGTAAAAACTATATGCTACTGTCATGTGTCTATGAAACCATTCAGTGTTATTTATTTAGCCTTACATGTGACATAATGTTATTCATGTAATATTTCTGATTGTAAATTACATCTACTATTCTTTCAAACGTGCAGCTTGGCAAAATCACTTTTTCCATAACTTTTTTTATTAAAACACTTCCATGCTATGTATAACTATACTTTTTGTTGTTTCCTCATATTATTGTGTTACCTGTTATATAAGTTCTTTAATATTTTTAAATAATTAGTAATATAATTTTGATACATATAAAAATAAATTAAAATTAAAGAGAATGTAATGGAGACAAAAGTGACATGAGGTTGAAACAAACTGAAATTAAGAAGGTGACACAGACATAAATAAACATGTATAATGAAATTAAAAGTGTGTTTTTTTAAGTTTTGTTTGATTTGAATGAAATCAAGTCATACATTTACATTGTAAATTTTGATTAATTATTTTTTGGTTATATTTTTATTTTAGGATAAATATAGATGTATCCATTGTTTTTACTTATTTTTCGTAACTAATTTTATTCCCCCATTTCAGGTTGATGTTCTTTATTTTCACTTCGATATTGTTTGCATCTATAATTTCTCTACCCATGTTCATTTACTTTTTCACGTCCTGATATGCAAATCACAGCGTCGCAGAAAGCCATGACGGTTGATGATGTTGATTCACGGGAACTGAGACGATAGACGGTAGCCAGATAATTACATTATAGAATGAAAGGTTGTATATCAGATAGAAATAGTCCAATAAATCTTCTGCTCTGACAATTTTTTTGACTATTGGAAATGTAATGGTAATGAACATACTGGTGTTGGTTTTGTCAGTGTTTGCAGAAGATTTGTTGGTTATGTCATGATATTGTTCCAGTATTTGCCTGCTATCTTTTATTAGACTTAACTGCTGTTGTTGGTGGTTCATTTAGCATAAGGTGTAATGTGTATATCTTCCCTTAATAACATAAATTTTACACTTTGATATCGCTGCTTGTGCTTTGTTTCTTTATAAACTTGGCTTTTTAAAATATGAAGATACATTTGAAAGTTATTGGAAGTAGTTTAATAGAAGCAGTATGTGGACAAACATGAATATATAGCATAAGGTATCAAATTGAAGGGTGTGAAAGTTTCAGACTGCGCTTAATTTAAGTATTGGTCGACTGTAAATGAATAATCATATTATTTGCCCAAAATTTGATATTGTTTATAATGTCAAATACATCATATTTTTTTGTTTGTTTACAATACAGTTAGTTATAAAATATTGACATTTTTTAATGTATAATAAAGAATATTTAAGGTGTAATCAATGTGTGTGATTGTATGATATTATTATTATTATTATTATTATTTAATTATCATTTGAATATAAATATATTTAATAATGATGTTTTTTTAATTTAAAAACAAATTAAATCTATTAATAAGAAATATATTTCACAAAAATGGTGGTGCCTAAAAAATGCAATTTTAAAATTAGTGTCTATCATAAAATATATATCAATTTCTTAAATTTATTAAAAATATAATAATTGATAAATAATTTAATTGAAAATTTGTATATTATAAGTATTTTCAAAATATTTCTTTTACTTAGAAAATATTTAACCCGTGCCTCGCACGGGTCTAAGTACTAGCTAAATATCATTTTTATGTCAGAACATGAGAATAAATCTGAACCATTAAATTTTAAAATAAATGGTGAGATTATGTGTCATTCTTTTTCTCTCTCTCCTCCATCATTTATTTTTATAATGGAGAAAAGAGAAAAAAAACTCATAATTCTATCATTTATTTTAAAATTCAATGGTTCAAATTCATTTTTACGTTCTCACATAAATTTTTTATGACATTATCATATGATACGTCATATATATATATATATATATATATATATATATATATATATATATATATATATATATATATATATATATAATTTTGTTTGTCTATTATAATACAATTGATCAAACTACAATTCGTTAAAATAGAAGAGGTACAAAACTCTAAAATAAAAAATTTACACTTTCATCAAAATAAAAGTTTTGAAATTAAAAAATGCATAGAAGAATAAGATGAATTTACAAATAAATAATATTAGGAATAGAGATAACGTTGGCACAAGTGCAATAGGAGAGAATAAAACAAATATAATTGACGAGAATTATAAATGTGAAAAGTGATTCAATATTAATAATGGTAGAAAGAAGTTGTAAAAAATATTACTCCTTATCCTCGAAAGTGTACTGATTAGTCTATAGAAAAAGTTTTTTTAAAATAAAATTATTTTTTTCAATTCTTAATATAATACTAATTATATTACTTATTGTTATGAAATTCACCAAATCAATATAGAGATGAATGATACATGAAGGAGAGAAAGAGAAGAGAGAAAGCAATATTGTATTATCTTCTTCCGAAAGCACCATTTACATTACAATATGATCCATATTTATAGTACATGACCAATAACAACCATTAACTCAAGAAATACACAAAGGTTAAGAACTTAAATTATAGGAGTTAAGGAATATAGAAAGATTGGGGAAAATGAACATCCACATCTATTTACTATTATTCATAACACTCCCCCTTGGATGTTCATTGAGGATATGCCTCGTTAAAACCTTACTAGAGAAAACCCAGTGGGAAAAATTCTAGTGAAGGAAAAAGAGTACAATATCCTTTAAATGTGAATTGCCTCGTTAAAAACCTTACCAGGAAAACCCAGTGGGACAAAACCATGGTGAAGGGAAAAAGAGTGCAAAACATATGTATTTCTCCCCCTCATGCAGACATTTACATGTGAGACGATATTATTTGTAGTAGTTGCTTAAAATTTCTTCTTGGAAGTGACTTCATGGAGTGCTAATAGTTATGCAGGATTTGATGAAGTTGTTGCCATGAGTTGTTCCATAGATCGCCATGAAATGGTTGTACCATCACATCTAAACAAATAACCTCTTTCAGATCTACCCTTGTGAGAATCTGACAAGTAACCAACATCTCTAAGATAACGAAGTATATGTTTGACTCCGTTCAAATGTCTTCATGTAGGCGAATAATTGTATCTTCATAATAGATTGACCACAAATGATATATCGAGACATGTATAATTAGCAAGATACATTAGTGCTCCAGTTGCACTTAAGATATGGTACTTAAGGACCAAACAATTTTTGTAATCATTTTCTTGAGGCCTGAAAGGATCTTTCTCTACATCTAATGATCTAACAACCATTAGAGTAGACAATAGATGATATTTGTCCATATAGAATCATTTCAACACTTTCCTATATAGCCTTCTTGATGTACAAATATTCTTTTGTCCAAATGCTCAATTTGCAAACCTAGACATATTTTGTCTTTTCTAGGTCCTTCATCTCAAACTCTTTATTTAAGCAATTTATAGCTTTTGGAAGCTCTTCAAGAGTTCCAATAATACTTATGTCATCCACATAGACAACTATTATTGCAAATACTTTTCCACATCATTTTATGAAAATACAAGGAAAAATTGAGTTATTAGTATATTCATCATTTAATAAATATTCACTAAGGCGATTATACTACATGCATCCAGATTCTTTCAGCCCATAGAGAGACTTGTTCAATTTGATGTAGTAGTTTTCTCGAGATCCACAATTACGTGCCTCTGGTATATTGAACCCTTCAGGGAGTTTCACGTAAATATCACTATTAAGTGAACCATATAAAAAAAATGTCATAACATTCATCATGTTCAAATTAGGCCCTTCATGTGCTACAAGACTAATTAAATATCAAAAATCGATTGAATCCACTACAAGTGGATATGTTTTATTAAAATCTATCTTAGGTCTTTGTGAAAATCATTGAGCAATAAATCAAACTTTACACCATTCTTATTTTTCTTTTTCACAAAAACTCATTTATATCTAATTGGTTTCACACCTCGAGGTGTTCGGATTACAGGTCCAAAAGTGAGTCACTTGTAAAGTGAGTTTAATTCTTCTTCAATTGAATATATTCATTTTGACCAATTCTCACTTAGTCTACAATCTTTAATAGACTTTGACTCATCATCCTCGTTATGATCGATCACTTTGTCAATATTAACTTTATTTGGTTATCTCAATTTCGGTCCCATTCCATTTCATCCATGACATAATTTATCGAGATCTCTTTATTTCATATTTCAAGTACTTGATTTGTTCTTCTGGAACTAAAAATTAAATTATGTCAAAGTGCTCTTAGCATTTTCATATCCTCACTTGGGTCATCTTTAGTTTCTTTTCTTATTAGAGGACTTTTAACATTGGAACCGACTTTCATACCACGCTTCAGGCGCAGCAACAACTCATTTGCAATATTATATTATCCAATAGGAGAATCCACTTTGAGTGGAGTATTATCAGCTGATAATTTATTTCATAAACTTTGAAAATGAATAATATTTTGAAATTTTGGTTCATATTGATTTGTACGAGGATGAAGATAACAATTTACTTTAACTTGTTCATTTGAACTTCTTGTTCATGATTTTAGCTGTTCATTTGAACTTCTTGTTCATGATTTCAGCTACTTATTCCCTCCCCCTAATATTGGGAAAATTAATTTACCAAGTGATAATCAGCCTACTGGGCTGCAATCAAGTATTTAATTATTTTCTCAAATTATATCCTCAAAATTGAGATTCATATTAATTATATTTTTCCAATATTCTTTCATGACTCATCTTAATGTATTATATTGGAGCAATTGGAATATACACAACACATCCAAATGTTCACTTAGATGAGAAATATTAGAATAAATTAGGGAGGACTAAAATATAGTATCTTGTTGGCTTAATGCGAATAAATATCTTAATATCATACTTTGGGTGTTTCAAATATATAATTTAGAATTGATGATCTTATAAGTATCAACCATATAATTAACTTTAGACGTCTAAAGAATGGATCTTCGGGTCCATTTTCTTTTTAGGAACATTTATTACATGATATTCAATGTCAATTTTAATAATATATGTGATACTTATACAGGAATTTCTAAAAAATCCAGAAAACAAGATCTTAGTCTAATTAGTTGAGAAAATAATTTCACAAACTTCTGGTTATGAGTAGAGACATATGCATGATATTTTAGTAGATGCAACAATTTATGTCATAAAAACGCAATTTCTCAAATTTTTATTTTCCTTTAGAAACACACAAAAATTTACTGGATTGAAGAAACTTCTGGTTCTTCAATACAAATTATTCGCATCATATTATATCCGAGATGACCCAACCGGTTTTACCAACGACACATTTAAGTGTAATTTGTAAACTACTGGTTTACAATGACATGTGCGTCAATTGTACTAATATAAGTGTAGTACAAACCCGAGAAAAAAGACGGTAGCTTTTCTACTACACATTTTATATCCAAATTATGTTGTGTAATACAACAATATTCGATACCTCCAATATAATTCAAAACTAATATAATAGTATCTCATTATTAAACACTTTAATCAAACACACTCATATGAACATATTATCATATAATTATCAAACAATTATCCCTTATAAAATTAAACATATTTAATCATACAATATTATATCACTAAAGTTATATTGTCATATAATTAATTTGATTTACTATCCTTCAGGGATGGATAAGTCCTTCAAGAACTGTAAAAATAATTTATTTTTTTTATCCTTCAGAGATGCTTGATAAATTCTTCAGGAACTATAAAAATAATTTATTTTTCTATCATTCAGGGATGCTTGATAAGTTCTTCAGGAACTATATAAATAATTTGTTATAAACAATAATCTAAAAAAAAACCATCCTTCTAGGATGCGTTAAAATTATTTGTGTCATTTTTCTCGAATGACAATCTTTTAATGAGCATATTACAAATTATGAATTTTTAGATCGATACAACAATATTTTTTTTATGAAATCCTTCTGGGATTCAATAATATTATAGATGCGACCTTTGAAAGGAGATTGAACGTTGAATTCTTCTGGAATTCATCAATTATTGATAAACACAATAATCGATTAAACTCAACCTTTGATCAATAATTTGGAGATAGTTTAATATTAATCTTTAGTTCTACAAATATCACATCACATCCATAAACAACAGTCGAGAAAAATTATTCTTTGTGCAATTCTTCAGGGATGCCTGAATATTAAATTAACACTTTTATGTGTTAAGATTCAATTCCGAGCAAACATATAGAAATGCTTTAATGTTGAATTCTTCCGGAATTTAACAAGAATGATCAAAGAAATATAATATTATTGTACAAGGTAAATCAATTTCTCTACAAAATATATAAAAAATAAACTTATTTATATGAAGAAAAAAAATAGTAACAAAATCATGAGTTATATTATATTGGTTTAAATATATTAAGATTAGAAAAATAACATATAACCTGGCTATATCATCACTCGCGTTGTAGAGTATCGTGCTGATAACGTGTTATGAACTAAATAAAAATTATATAGAGATCAAAGAGAGGTAGAGAAGAGAAAAGCAATATTGTATTATCTTCTTCCGAAAGTACCATTTACATTACAATATGATCCATATTTATAGTACATGACCAATAACAACCATTAACTCAAGGAATACACAAAGGTTAAGAACTTAAATTATAGGAGTTAAGGAATATAGAAAGATTGGGGAAAATGAACATCCACATCTATTTACTATTATTCATAACACTTATATCATTTTCAAATTAATAATAATAGTGATGAATAAATCAATACTTGATAAAAATAACTTTATAATTTTTATTATCATTTTGAAAAAGTCAAATATATTTTTATAAGAAAGATTGATACAATTAATAAATTAGTAGAATATATAGCAAAATTCACTTATTAAACTAGGTTTCATTAATTTTTCACTTATATTAGATTTTTATATATTTATTATTTTCCCTAAACATAAGATTATTTGAATATATTATAAAGTAAAAAAATAGTGATAGTATTAAATATGTTGACAATTAATATAATTTTATAAATTTATCTTTAAGAAGAATAATAATTAATATTTTTATAAGTTTTTTCTTATAAATTATAAAAAAATAATATAATTAAAAAATATTGTTGAGAATATTCATTATAGTTGAGTAATTGGAAAGAGATAGTAGTTATGTTTTTTATACAAATGTGTGGTGCCATGAAGCATGGTAGCCTTTTTCAGTTTATAAATTATTTATGAAAATTAATGGGGTGTGGCTCCGCCACTGCAAATAGATATGTCTTCTCCGTTTAAATTTGTTCTGCAATAGCTTGTAAAAAAATATAACGAAACATGACATTAATATTTGAGGGTGTGTATCTAAAACTTTAACTCACACCATAAAAAGTGAGAGAAAAATAGACATGTTAACATGCCGAATTCATTTTCCCACTCTTTTAATATTATGTTTCTCATTTTTCTCTATACATTAATTTTTCCAGCGCATCATTAGTCTCTTTTCACCACAAATGTGTCTCATTTTTGTGTTCTTAACTTTTTGATTGCATAAAATCTAGGGTTAATAGTAGTTTATCCCCCTAAAATATGAGCGTGTTTCGGTTTACCCCCTACCGTTGCCAAAGGCAGGTTTTGGCAACGGTTTTTTTAAAAAAACCGTTGCCAAAAGGTAGGGAGGGGAGGAAAGTAAAATTCACTAACAGGGGGCTGAATTACTATTAACCCTAAAATCTAACATTTTTAAACTTAAAAGCAATGTTTAACAAACACTCTTAAAGTTTACATTTGTGACCATTTTTCTTTTTAAAAAATATATTATCTTCTTAAGACGTAATACAATGCTTGGATCTCCTAATCAAAATTATTGGTAAAATGAAGCTAAAGATGATATTGAATAAATCAATAAAATTTCCATCTTTGATTTGTATTAACCATTTAATCCCCTCGTTGAGACATTATTCCTTCACTATTACTTCTCTTTTGTCTATTTTCCCTTCTCTTTTATGAAAGGTCGACAAAGAAAAATAAAAACCCTACTCAATGCCAACAAAATATTATGTGAAATCTTTATGAAGGTTAAGTGACTAATTTGATAAACAAAAAGGATAGTAAACATATCACATTAATATATTTAAGAGACACTTAACAACTATTCTATTATGTAGAAAGGTCTTTTGCCATTCTATAAATGCCAACAACAATATTTGTTTTCTACATCCTAAAATGATCGATATTTGTTTTCTTCTTGCATAAAAAAAATGGCTTATACTCTCATGTTTTTGTATGTTGTGATCCTATTAGTTTGTCTATTACTAGTTGAAAATGAAGCAATCTGTAAGCACTTTTCCAATCATTTGAATTTTTTTCTATAACCTTATAAAATCTTCTACTTTACTCTATAAATAATTTTAGAATTAAATATGTTTAATTCTCTCTAAATATAGGTATTTTTATTTGTCGTTTTAAAAAATTTCGTTAAAAAACCGTTTCCTATAAATTTAGGAATTTTAATTTTTTATTTCTCTTACAACTTAGCGACGATTTTTACAACTTAACAATTGTATGAACGATGATTTTTAAAAAAGATTTATTATTTAACGACTGAATTAGCGACAGTTTTAGCAGGAGAGATCAAAAGTTAAATTTTTTAATTTTAGAGAGACAATTCTTTAACGAAATACTTTACAAAGACAAAAAATTAAAATACCTAACTTTAAAATAACTTTAAACATATTTAACCGATAACATTTTTTCCATATAAATTACACTTACGAATTATTCTTGTTTTTAACCACAGATGGTCCTTTTTCTTGTCTAACTGATGATGATTGTCCTATTCGTGAATGTGCTGCTCCTCATATTTGGAAGTGCTTTTGGAATGAATGTGTTTGTAAGAGGCAATAATTTTAGTATTTTTAAGTCTATAGTTTAACTTGTATTTCAGAATGTTGTTAGTTAAATAATTTATATTACACTTAAGATTGTATTTTGTTATGATTTAAATATCTATGTCAATCTTAGAATAAAACTTTAAATTATCTAAGTGTTGTTACATTGTTTTATTTAAGAAACAGTTTGATTGTTAGTTACATAAAAATATATGAATCTAATTGGAATACTCTATTGATAAAAAAAATTTACACGGTTAGTTAATCATAGCTAGAGTAGGTATTATATACTTGATTTGGTGGGTTGTTATTTCTTCCCCTATAGATTGCAAAATGATATGTGAAAAATTTGTGTTGTCATTATTCTGTGTTAACTTGATAAAGGTATTGTCTGCACATAAGTGCAAGTGTTTTATCGTCTCAATAAGAAATAGCTGTGTCTCAAAAACCGTTCAATAATTTTTATAATGAATACAAGTTTTTTTCAACCGAACAAATTGAACCCCTATTTATAGGATTCTGAACTACCATTCTAGCTAAGCGAGGCTTATAGTTGGCTTAATGCGTCTAATTTATTCACCCTTAAAATATACCAGATCATCCTACAAGTTGCCTTGGTCGCCTTAATCTCGTTTAGTGCGCCTTCAAAATCACTTAGCGACCAAACCTTTGTTTGGTCATGATGTAATCTAGTCTTTAAGTTTTGAGCCGCCATACCTTGCTTAGCACTAGGGGTGGGAATAGGTCAGGCCGGCCTACAGGGGCCTACGGCCCAGCCTACATAGGCCTAGGCCAGGCCAGGCCTATTTAATAAAGAGGTCAGACTTAGGCTTTTTTAAAAACCTATTTTATTAAATAGGCCAGGCTCAGGCTATTAAAAAAGCCTATGAAGCCTTATATGCCGGCCTATATTTTTATAATATATTAGAGATATGTTAAATAAGTTGGTCCATGTGTACATATATATTAGAAAAAAAAGCTAAATAGGTTACCTTTTATATATATATATATATATATATATATATATATATATATATATATATATATATATATATATATATATATATATATATATATATATATATATATATATATATATATATATATATATATATATATATATATATATATATATATATATATATATATATATATATATATATATATATATATAACAAATGCTAAATAAGTTCGCTTATATATGTATATATAGGCCGACCTAAAAGACTTCTTAAATTATATAGATTAATTGAAAACTTTAAGGAGATACAGGCTTTTTAAATAGGCTTTCAGGCCAGGCCAGGCTTTTAAAAAGGCTAGGCCAGACCAAAAAACTGAGCCTATGATAGGCCTTAGGCCAGGCTTAGGCCTTTTAATTTTATCGTAGGCCAGGCTTAGGCCTTCTAAAGCCTAGCCTAGCCTATTTCCACCCCTAGTGCTAAGTTAGCACACGTGATATTCTGGTAAACAAGTTTTGTTGCTTAGCCTTGAGTTTTGGTATTTTCTTGTCTCTTTTTACATGTCCTTAATGGATACACTACTAAAATGTCCATACATGCGTTTTATCCCATTTTATTAATAAACTGAGGTTTTTTCATTGATTACTTGTATAAGAAGTTAATAAGTGCTTATGTATTTTATGTATTTTTGGGACTGATCAGCTCTTCTCAACTTATCAGTTTGATTGTCCTCAAACAAAATCAGCACAATTGGTTCAACAAAATTCAATATGCATAGTTCATGCAATGTCTTAACACTTGACCAATAAGTTATATGAAAGATCCTTAAAGTATGACATATTTTTTTCAAATGCAAGTTCATAATCAGCATCTATAAACTATAGCGTGAAGATGAAAAAATTCCTTTTCCAAATTATGACTTTAAAACATGTTATGACCAACCGTCAATTATTCATCATGTTGAAGTATACCTTAAAAACCTTTGTTGATGAAGAGAAAGAAAATATATTTTGAGATTGCCAAAAATCAGAAATCTGAAAAGTAATCTGGTTCGAGCGATTTACAGGTATCGAGTTTGGTTGGTTCGGTATTGATCCATTCATTAATGTTATAATATTTTATATTAATTTGGAGGTCATATAAATTAATACAATAAGATATTATAAGATATTTAAATATTTTAAAAGATATTATAAGATATATATTTATGATATTCTAATAGATATTATAGGATATATATTTACAATAGTCTAAGAGATATTATAAGATATTTATAATATTTGAGAGATATTATAAGATTATAATAATATATTTCATTCTAACAATTGAGGAGATATTTTTTAGGATTTGTTATGAATTTGTTGAGTTTTGGCTATTATAAATATGTATCTCTTCTATTATTACAGTGTGACAATCTTAGAGCTTACAACAAGATTCACAACAAGTGGTGCGGTGAGTGTGAAGCAAAGAGGTATTGTTTACAAGTGAGCACCATGGTTAGATGGGAGATCGAGAAATTTTCCGGTAACAACGACTTCGGGTTGTGGAAAATTAAGATGCAAGCAATTTTAATTCAAGGGAAGTGTATCGATGCTTTGAAGAGTGAAGCATTGATGTCTGAAGGGCTTACACAGGCACAGAAGACCGAGATAGTAGATAAGGCTAGGAGTGCAATTATCATGTGCCTCGGGGATAAAGTTTTAACAAAAGTCTCCGGGGAGAAAACTGCGGTTCCTATGTGGGCAAAACTTGAATCATTGTATATGACAAAGTCTTTCACTCACATGTTGTGTCTGAAACAACAACTCTATTCATTCCGAATGGTGGAGTACAAATCCATAGTTGAACAGATTACAGAATTTCACAAGATTATCGATGATCTTGAGAATATTGAAGTGAGGATTGATGTTGAGGACAAGGCTTTGCTCTTGTTGAGTTTATTATCCAGATTCTTTGAGAACTTTAAGGATGTCATTCTTTATGGTAAGGAAGGTACTATTACTTTGGATGAAGTCCAGATAGCAGTGAAAACCAAAGCATTTTCAAAGTCGAAAGATTTGAAGATTGAAGATAGTGGTGAAGGCTTAAATGTGTCAAGAGGAGGAGGTAAGCGTAAAGGGATGTCTAAATCAAAGAGGTCCGACAAGTCAAAGATAAAAACTATAACGGAGAAAACTCAGTTTGAGGTGGAGTTTCCTACTACGGATACTAGAAGTAGTGAGGGAACAGTTACAGAGATCTCTGATTACCATTTAACTCATGATAAGGTAAGGAGGGTTATTGTAGCATCTCAAAGGGAAGGTAATGCTAGCCTTGGATATTATGTTTTTAATGTGGCTGAAGGACTGCAAAATAAAAGAAGAAAAACCTTCATGGATGCATTTGAAAACAGGTGGAATCAAGGGTGGTTGAAAAATCATACTTGTGAGCTTGTTAAATTACATAAGAAGAAAAAGGTAATTGGAAACAAGTGGATGCAAGTGGCAAGATCAAGACTCTAGGGTTGTTTGGATTTGATAAAGGTTATTGATTATAGTTTCAACTTGGTAGAGAGCAGTAACGTTGATGATTGTTAAATTGGTATCAACACGGTTTAAAGTCAAGGTGGAGATCGTTGAAGTATGTCTTAAAAGCTTTGTTGAAGAAGAGAAAGAAAACATATTTTGAGATTTCCAAAAATCAAAAATCCGAAAAGTAATCGGGTTCGAGCGATTTACAGGTATCGGGTTCGGTCGATTCGGTTCATTGATCCATTCATTAATGTTATAATATTTTATATTAATTTGGAGATCATATAAATTAATATAATGAGATATTATAAGATATATATTTATGATATTCTAAGAGATATTATAAGATATATATTTATAATAATCTAAGAGATATTTTAAGATATTTATAATATTTGAGAGATATTATAAGATTATAATAATATATTTTCTTCTAACAATTAAAGAGATATCTTTTAGGATTTGTTATGGATTTGTTGGATTTTGGCTATTATAAATATGTATCTCTTCTATTATTACAGTGTACCAATCTTAGAGCTTACAACAAGATTCATACCACATTAGAATCATAATCTCATTATGTATCACTTAAATGGTTAGTGTTTTCCTCATTTATGCATAAATTATAGAAATATTTTGCACTTCATCTAAACAATATCACAAGATCAATGAGGGAATGGACTTCATCTAAGAAATATTTTACTCTTCATCAGACAACGCATCAACTATAGATGGTTAGTGTTTCTTTCATTTATCAGACAATGCATCAACTTTATTTTTAGTTGTAATGTGGTTGCGTTACAAGAATCTTAGTTTTTCTAGGATTTAAATGTGCCTATCTTATAAGAGAGCAATATTTATGTTTTCCATTGTTTTTCAAAATTTCTCCTTTCTTTTTCCACCTTACATCTTATTCTTTTGGTGATTTCTTCTTTTTGTACGAGCTTTAACATTTTTTACTTTTCTTTCATTTCCTTTTCTTTTTGATTCTCAAAGGATATATATATATATATATATATATATATCAAAATCACCATTTACTACCTAATTTTGTTCTTTTTCAAAACAATTCTTCTCCTTAACTTTATCATTTTGTACACCCTTAAAATTCTAATGATCTCCTATCTTTAAGACAATGTATGAATTAATGTTAAGGTTCAAAATGGTTGTCAAAGGATCAAACCCTCGCAAGGTAGGTTTTACGGTCAAGTACTTTTTCACTCAATAAGAAAACAATGCCTTGATCATTGGCAAGAATGATGCAAAATCAATAGTTAAAATTTCTGTCTACTCTCATTCATTTATGTAAAACAATAGGCATCCATAATCCTACCTCTAAAATCATTGTTAATGCACATAAGTCCTACATGTCACTAGTTCTTTCGAACCTAAACCCATCATCATCATCAAATAAAGTGTAAGGCCACGCCATTGGTCCCTTGAACCTTAACATATCAACATTGGTTATTTCGAATGTAAACATACAACACATGAAATATAACAAGTAGAGTTACAACATTGATTCATCTCAAACCTAAACATATCAACACTAATTCTCCCAAACCTAAACATCTCAACGCATGTTCTCCCTAACCTAATCATAAATCATATAAACACTTACGTCATAACCTAAACAAGTTAACACGCATATGTATTATCAACCATTGGACATGATTTCTAAAACATTAACAACTTAATTCACATAGAATCTTATCAAAACATTCCCAAAATCATATTTCATGCTAGTTATACCTCAAATTCTAATAATAATTTAAAATATCAAACACAGACGAAATCAAGAAAATGAATATGTTTCAGAAAGCTTAGAGAGTCTAATTTAATACCGTGATTGTTATTTTAGTATTGTGATTGTTATTTTAGTACTTAAGATCCCATTTGGTACTATTTATTCAAACAATAAGAACTGGTACAGGTACTAGACACAATGTTTTGTTGGACTTGTAACTAGTATTTCTCCTAGTGAAATTAGTGGACTGATATTCTTATTAAGTCTTATATGTAGGAAGTTTTGTCTATTTTTCAATGATATAAGGTTAACTCTTAAAGGACTTGTGTAGAGTGAGATGTGTTCAAACTAGTAACAACATGTCAAATAGTTATGCTGCAGAGTTTTCAAAATACTAACTGAACTTGCAATTTATTTTTCCATCCTTTACCGCAAAAAAATTGATCCAGATCGAAGTCTATCTCGTGCTAAATCTTTTTTTTTCTAATGGTCTCACTTTAATTCTTAAAAGATCTAGGTAACTAAAGTTATAGGAAAATTACTAACAGGGTATGCTAACTGCAAGTTGTAGAAATTAATTGATGTATGGTAACAACAGTACTAAAACATCCATTATAATGGCTACTCATCCTATACCATTGGTTCAACATCTAATTTTTCAAATTTAGTACATTTATTTTCAATTCAAAACTAAACTCACGTCATGTACACAATTACTACTTCTCCTAGTGAAGCATTACCATAATCAAGACCTCGTCTACACATTTAAAACTTGTGAACTTATTACCCAAAGAAAGGTCTATGTCTAAGCTTTCCAATGCAAATAACCACACTTAAACGGACTTACAAAAATCCAATTGTGCGTGAAACAAGATGCTTAATACTCTTTTTGTTTTCTGCGATTTATCTGGCTTATTTTGATTTATTTTGACTTATTTTCTAATTAACATTTATAGAATTTAATTTACACATATAAATGACATATATCACATCAAGGAACATCAATCTAACATATATCACATCAAATATTCGTATTTTCTTCATCATTTCATCATATAGCATATGAATATTAAAAATCAATTTTTACAACATAGATTCACACAAATTTCACATCAGCAACAATAAAATCAGTATCAACAACATGAAACATAAGTCATAAGCAATATAATCATGGAGGTTTTGCAGAAAATTCTAATAATTCAATCAATAACATGATAAAAGATAAAAGGGGCCAAGGGATCCCCACTATCCCTTAAGCTTAGAACTCATCATGAAATATTCTCCCACTTACCTCGATAAAGCCAAAAAACTTTATTCTTCATTATTGGAGGTCCTACTCTTGCAATTTTCTCTGCTAGAGTTTGCCTCCTCTTCTTCTCCTTTTTTCTAAAACTGATCATTCTCAAAATCCTTTTATGCTTTTATAGAGAAAAACCCTATTTTATTCTATTTATTTTATTTTCACTAAATCTCTTTATTTTTTATTAATTTTATCTAACTCCCTCTATTTTATTAAAAATCTCGATATTAACGCAAGACTTCTAAATAATTGCAATTATTCGAATTTCCTACCATTTATACTATTTTAAATAAATCAACTATCAATTTATTATAATTACTCTAAAAATAATCAATAAGTAATTAAGAAATAAACAAAAAATTAATCAAAATCTTAAATAAAATTTTAGGTGGTTACAATATTCATGCTTGCAAATGGTATCGATGAAATATTAGTAGTGGTGTAACCCAAGAACTATGAAATTAATATCAATAAGGGCACACAAATTTAATATTGAGTCATCCATAAACAAAGTAACTTGGAATAGAGATATATCAAGCAAGAAAACCCCCAATTATATTCGTGAATCATCTCAAAGTCAATAAAATATCTTATAACTTCGACATAGATTGCACTGTTGTCATAAATATGAATGGACCAACCAAAATAAAGAGGTATGACCTTAATGCACATGCTGCAAAGACCATACAAAATCTCAAGTGACAGATAAATGAAAAAGCATACCATGCAACACTCTTACAAAGACCGTAAGACACCCCCACATTACATAGAACCCCACACTTGGTCAAATTAACTTCAGAAGATAATTTATGGATATAAAGTTGCCAAGAGAAGACAACTATCTTGGGAGGAGCCCATTTAATTGAGACGTTATTCGTACACTATATTTTTTCTTTTGTCTATTTCCCCTATTTACTTTGAAAATCTAAAATTAAATATATCAATTAACGGCTGGCACGAAAGAAAATGAACTCTAATTACTGAAAAAAGTTTTTATGTGAGATATTAATGAAGGTTAAGTGATTAATTGAATGAAAAAGGATAAACACAAAACTTTGAGGTATTTAAGAGACACTTAATAACTATTCTATTTTATGAAAGGTTATTTTTGTAGTTCTATAAGCGCTAAAACAATTTATTGAAATAAGTAGACAACATAGAGTTTTCTACATCCTAAACTGATAAAAATAGTAATTTTTCCTTACCAAAAAAATTAAATTTAAATTGATCAAAACTTTTTCTTTTCTTTCATAAAAGGGTGAAAGTATAAGGCTAAATTTTTCAAGTTTGTGTATTCTATGACCCCGTTAGTTTGTATATTACTTGTTGTAACTCAAGCGTATAGTAAGCATTTTTCTCATTATTTAATTTTTTTATACATAATTCTCATCATTATAAATTACACGTACTTATTCTTGTTTCATACTACAGGTGATCCTTGGTATTGTTTAAATGATTTTGATTGTCCTGTTGATATTTGTGGTCTTCCTCATGTATGGAAGTGCTTTTTGAATGAATGTGTTTGCACACCATAATTTATAGTTTTTTCTAAGCATGTAGTTTTACTTGCATGTCATAATTTTGTTACTCATATGATATCTATTACACTTCATTTTGTATTTCTTTAAGCTTTTCACATCTATGGAAATCTTAAAATAACTGTATTATAATATCCAAGTGTTGAACTCTGTTTTGTTTTAGAAGACATAAACAACTATGGTACTAATACAAAATTAACATTGTTTTAGGTTGGTGAAAATAGTCTCACATTCATGGGGAATTAAGATTAAAAATAGGTTATATATAACACTCATACACCTTAATTCAACAAGACGCCTTTTTCAAATGACAAAGTTGCGAGGATTCTAACACCCAAAGTTGACAAAATATCATATCTGCAGTGGCGCGACTTGAGGTCGACAAGTATGAAATATTGACAATGTATGTGGGAACTCGATGTTCACATTATGCCCCTTAACCTCGACTTGGGACAACTATTCCAGATTGGCCAAAATATTCCAACATTGCTAAGGAATCAAGGCTAAGGGTAGTTTATATACAACACCCTACACCTCAACTCAATGAGACATCTACTCTAAATGACAAAGCCGTGAGAGTTCTTACACCCAAAGCCCACTACACTTCGTTGCTGCAGTGACGCGAACTTGATGTCGACCGGTACAGAACAAGTACTATATACTTCAAAAAAATTAAAAACAAAATGATTATGTAAATAAATTATATTTTTACTACAATATATGTATTTAAAAATTCTCTTTTTTCTTTTAAAAAATAATTGTGTATTTATAAATAACAACACTTTACTTACATTAATGCATAAATATAAAAAAAATTACACCATATAGAAGCAGGTTACACTCATTTAATGGAGCTAGCACATATAAGTTACGCCATCCCACCACTCGTATTAAAAATCATCGTAATTGTTGTAAACAAAAATATCAATTGAAATAGAGATTTAAAATCTTATGCTTTTATATTATGTAATCTTGTGTTTATATATATATGAAAAAAATTAATATGTAATAAATGGGAGATCTGCAACCATATTTATACCCGACGCAAGAGGTATTTGGCCAAGGTTAGGAGGAAATTACAAAAAAAAATACATAAAAGAGGAAATGCTAATAACAACAACAACAAATAAGCAAGAAACACAAAACACGAGAACAAGCACTACAAAAAACACAACAACATAGAAGATGGCTCTCAACCAACACAACTAGTACACATAAGCAAGGAGTAAAGGAAAAAAAGCAGATACCTCCACAAAAAAGGAAAGACATCCATCCCTAATCGGGTCCAAGCAATCAATTTCATTATTGGTCCATAATGGGGGTAGGGTTCTCCAACCAAATGGAGAAAGGGAAAGAGTATTTCAAAGACTTTGCGAAGTACAAATTTCAGACCAAAGCCATGCTCGTAACCTCCAAGTTTTCCATGTTTACAACTTTATTTAAAAAATGAAATAAAGCAAGACCATAACATTCTAACCCATCAGAAGACGCCCTTAGTTTTATTGCTACCCGTAAGTCTCCCACGAAAACTTCACCATTATCTCACATGTTCTCAGAGCACGCCACGCTTTTCCAAATTAACTTTTGACAAGAACTTAATTATCAAAAAGATATTGCCAAGAGAAGACAATTACTTTAGAAGTAGCCCAACTATGTTAAATAGTATCCATAATGCAATCCCTCAAATATAAAAAAAGAAAATGGTTGAGCTTATCCTAGATGAGCTATGTATAAGCTGAAGAAACTGAGTAGATATCTTAATTCCCACCTTCCACCACCAATAATCACTACTAAGAGAAAGAGTAATCATTGTAGTAGAAGAAAAAATTTATCCACTAAGACACATTCCCGAATGAAGAAAGGTCGCCTCCATTGAAAATTCCAAGTTAAAATACCCCATCGATTCCCACCACTTCTCCCATTTGTTCTATCAGAATTGCTATCAATAAGGTACAACCTATGAAACGTCTCTTACAAGTTCAAGCTTGTTACTTTAGATAAATCTCAAGATGATGTGTCCTAATCGTCAATGCTACATCCATTTCTATTTGTTCAATACCATAAGGCATTTTATCTCCTAAATTTTCAAAGTTAGACTATGAATTTATGTGCTTGCATGTACAACTGTATGCAACCATTAGATGATCAGATTTGTTTTGATGATGACAACACCTTTTGTCAAACACCATTCAGTGAATTCTTTATCTATCAAGACAGTTAAATAATCAAGATATTCTTTGTAAGATCAAAAGTCAAGTCACAAAAATAGTGACAAAACATTATTTTAAACAGCGTTTGATGAAGTCTTCGGTGACAACAGTCCAACAATCTCTGATTATGGCATCTATTCAAGAAGCCTCAAGGCTCATCGGGTCTCTGATTTAGCTTGTAAGACTTCTTATGAGGGTCATCCATGAAAAAAGGATTACGATTTTTCCATATTCATCTTTAAGATAGCTTCAATAGTTTCGGATCTTGAAAGATAAAGAAACTATAATGTTCGTCCTTCCAAAACTCAATCTTTCTCTATCAAACATTAGAGGTATGATTGGGTAAGATGTATTGGTTCCTTCGGTATTTGAATGTCCAACTATATGTTTCTTAAAGATCTTTTCAGATTAGATGTTAATGTATCTAAATAAGAGCTTAAACTCTGATATCAACTTAAGATGAAAAAAATACAAAAAAGAAAGAAATTTAAATTGTGTTGATCGATTAAAACTTTTTCTAATGTAGCCTTATATAAAGACTAAAGTTTGCTCTTTTTTTCCTTACAACTTATATGTAGCCTTATATGTTTATAGTAACAATCATCTTAGTATTAAATGTGTGAAACTCTGTCTATGTTTATAGGCTCTGTCTATGTTTATAGGCTCTGTCTATTCTGAGAGACCGTAATAGGTCTCGCGTGAATTCCACTGAATATTATAAAATAGGAGTGAACATTAAAACAAATCTTTGAGAATAGCGGGAGATTTTAACCGACACAAAAATAAACCTAAGCTTAGTTTTGTTTTTCATTTAAAATTCAAAGATAGAGGGGATTTAAACCCCCTCAAAACACCACCATATTTATAACCAAATAAAATTCTTGCCATACACGCGTCTACCCGAAGCTAGAAATAAAAGCTTTTCAAGCTAGACATTAAGGGTCCGTTTGGTTCAACGGAGGGGAGGGGAGGGGAGGTAATTTAATCGAGGGGAGGGGAATGGAGGGGAAGGGAGGGGAGGGAATTTAACTAAATATATGTTTGGTTCAAAGAAGGGAAGGGGAGGGGAGGGATTTTTAACAATAAGTATGTTTGGTTCACATGGGGAGGGGAGGGATTTTAAAATCAATTTACCTTTTTATCCTTATAAATATTACTCCCTCCGTTCCTTTTTAAGTGTCGTTTTAGCAAAAAGCTCTTCCATCAAGATAGTGGATTATTAGAGTTACTTTTTTTATTATACCCTTATTTATTTTTCTCTTTTCAAATAAATTCAATCATTCACTCTCTTTTTCCAATAACTAATTGAAAATTTTGAGGTGGAGTTATTGAAAAATTAAGGGTATAAATGACAAATTATAACATTAAATTATAAAACGACACTTAAATAGAAACAAAAAAATTCTTCTAAAACGACACTTAAAAAGGAACGGAGGGAGTATTATTTGTGCTCAGTAAAATTAATTCTAAATAGTGTTGAGTAAATTTCACCAAATAAAAACTAGTTCATTCATAAACCATAATATAACCGTAAACAACAACACACATTAGTTGAACTATATATCTTCAACGCAAATCAAACCATTATCTGATCTTATGATTCATCTAATCCAATAAAATAATTTCTATAATTAAAAATAAATAAAATAAGGTTAGAATATTAAAAAAATTAAACAAATAATATTAGAGTTAAATTTTTTATTTATAATATAAATATATTATATTTACATATATTGTATATTGTTATTATTATTAATAGTATAATAAAAAAAGCCTTATTACTATCGTATATAAGAACCGATATAAGTATAAGTATGTTATTATTATAAAAAAAATTAATAATATCAAAAAGGGAACTTCAATAAAATAAAAAGGAAAAAAACTCACCTGAGAGGAACAACGCATAAATAGCAACTGTATAATAGAAAAATATAAACTTGAAATAATACAGAGAAAAATAAAATATGATTTGCAACCGTATAAGACGTTATGTTTTATTGTTTTTGGTTAACATGATTTGCAAACGTTGAACCAAACACACTATTTATCTCTACATATTTTTCTTTGGTAAATTAAGTTTATAAAATTAGCAAAATAAAATACGCTAGAGATGTATCCAATTGAGGGTATAGTGAAAACGTCACACAAATTTAAATATAAAAATAATGTTTTATTTTCATCTATAATATTTTTCTATAATAGATACAATATATTCGTAGTTTTAGAAATGGAATTCCAGCAAGATTTCAAATCCCAAGATGCTTTATGACTGATTCAGCTACATTGCTAGGGAACGTATTTATTACTCCCTCCGTCTCACAATGAGTGACCCGATTGAAATAAAATGATGTTCCAAAATGAATGACCCATTTCAATTTCCAATACACTTTTCCAATTTTATCCTCTAATTAATAAAAATTTCACCATTTCCAATACATGATAGGGGTAGTATAGTAAAAACAACATTCTCTTTCTTACTTTTATATTTTTTTCTTAAACTGTGTGAAATGGTGTGCTGGGTCACTCATTATGGGACGGAGGGAGTAATTAGAAAACGTATAAATTCATCGTATCCACTTAACTTATGATGGTGTACACCTATAATATCTGATTTTCCTCACATAAAAAGAAAAGAACAGAAGTTTTGCAATGATTAATAATACAATATAGAAGAAAAAAAAGAATTGATACGATATGTTGTGCTTTTGTATGTGATCAAACTTTAATAGTATAATGTGTACATGTACAATACCAATTGTACTTACTCACCCTTACGAATCCTTCATAATTAAGTTCTCATAAAGGCAAGACAGCTTGAGAGCACACTCTAATAAAAAATGAATGGTGGGACTTTCTCAGAAATATATCTGCTTTCAGTTCACACATTCATACATAGCTGCCATTGCACAAAGAGCACACTGGATGTACACGTATTAAAATTTAATTTTTATATATATATATATATATATATATATATATATATATATATATATATATATATATATATATATATATATATTGGTTAAATAGTTATCTGATCCTTGTACGTGGTATTTTTTATTCTCGTCCCAGTTTTTTTTCTTGAATAAAGTCTTTACAAAGTTGAATTTCATTTGTTTTTAAGTCCTTAAAACTAAAATATACAGGAAAACATACAGGTTTCCTATGTAATTTCCTTTAAATTTTAAACTCTTGAAACTAAAACCAAAAGGATTTTAACATTCATGGATTATTTCTAAGAAAAAAAGATACAGGAAAGAAAATCAAAAATACGCTAAATTACAGGGATCAAAAGATTATTTAAGCTTATATATACTATATTATTTGCAGAATCAGAAACTGTGATGCTTGCGGAAACTACGACGGAGCAAAGCTTCCAAGGCATTCCGAAGTGACGACGTCGTGGATCGAAGGTTGCAATCATTGTGTTTCTTGAACCAGTGGTATCAAAAGACTATTTAAGCTTATATATAATATATCCGTTACGAAATCAAAAATTATAATGTTTGCGGAAACTATGACAGAGCGAAGCTTCCAGGCACTACGAAGTGACGTCATCGTGGATTGAAGGTTGCAATAATTGTGTTTCTTGAACAAGTAGTATCAGTCTTTATGTATTGTTGTTAATCAGTGTTGGTTATCTCCAATGGTGGATTTAGGGAGGATACCTACATGGTTATCACTTCAACGCCAAATTAGTTTAGGGTTCAAGATAGTTGTAGTTAAAAAGGAGATTAGAGATTGTGTACCTGAAAAACCCTTTACAAATGTATTTATACCTTGGGCTTGGCGATGCAGGTTGGATAATGAGCCTTGTTTTATTGGACCTTGGGTTGGCATAGAGCAGTGAGTTCCATGTCTTTGACCAATACAGAGTAGTGAGTCCCTGGTCTTTGGTCAACATAAACCAATATATATAAGAAAAATACTTTAATCTTTCAAACTTTTTATATTTATAGACATATATGTAAGAACAATATCTTTCAGAGACTTCGAAATTGACCATACTATCAAATGCCAAATCATGAAGAGCTTACCTCTAATCTTAGCCATTCAATCCAACTTGATAAACAATTTAAAATGAAACATGAGATTCTTAGGAAGTACAAAAAGCCACCTTAACCACCTTAAAATCCTAAATACAAAAACGTTCTCACCTAAATGTCACAAATAAATGAGAAGCATACTCTACCATCCCATTACACTAAGAACCAAAAACACCTTTTGGGTCCTCTAAGATACTATGCTTGAGTACAACTACTCTCCACTGGGAATCTTGTCTTGAAGGAGATGCCTTGGAAATTCAATAACTTTAGAAGGTGTCCAACTATATCACATGAGGGGGAAAATCAAGTCCACTCTATTAGAAGTGAGACCAGTGGGAAGGTTTTCCTCTAGGGGGAAGAATATGCCAATGCTACAGAACGCACATCATCTTTACCATGTTTCCACCACCACCGATCTCTATCTAAAGATAGGGTTGTTCCTTGAATAACCAGAAGGAGGCTTGTAAAAATTTTCTATTTATAACCAAAAAGAGAACACCTATGTAACACCCTATTTTTTATTAGATTTAATTAATTAGGATTATTTGATATTTGATAATTGTTCGTGTGTTTTATTTAATTATTGTTTGAGTGATAATTATTTAATTGGGTGGTAATATGTTATTTAACTAATTAATAAATGGTAGAATTTTATTAGAAATTAGTTAAATGGGCTTAGTTGAGTGAGAAAGATTATTGGGTAGGTTAAGCCCAATGAAATAATGAGAATTAGGAGAGAATTTTGTGTCACAACCTAATTAGAAAGAAAAGAGGAAAAAGATAGAAAGAAGAGAAGAAGAACATAGAAGAGAAAGAGAAGGGATTTGTAGATTCTTGAAGAGGGTGGATTAAGAGTTAGAGGTAAGGGTTTGAATACAAGTTCTTGTAGAATCTATGATTGGGTAATGTATGTGTTGTGTGAATCTCTTCATTCTTTGCTATTTCATGAGAAATGTATGAACCCTAATTTCTATGTTATCTTCTATGGATTTACATGATTAAACATGATTTTGATGATATATGTTGTTCAATAATGATGAATACTGGTTGTATTTGATGTTTATTGATGTTTGGAAGTGATTTGGAGTGGTTGAATGTGGTTTTCGCAGTTCTGTATTTTGCTGTTTCTTTCTGAAAATCGCAGACCCCGCTAAGCGGAGCTGCGAAAATGGAAGTTACTGCCTAGCTCCGCTGGTGGTCCGCTGAGCGGACCCTGCTGTATGCAAAATTTTCCAAACTTTGAAATGTCATAACTTTTGATCCGTAACTCCTTTTTAGGTGCCGTTTTGAAGCATATTAAAGCTTAAATAATTGTCTATATGATAGAATATAATGGATTGACACTTGTTTGATTAATTAAGATGATAATTGGGAATAACATTTACTTATATGTGTATGTTATGGATGAATTGTGCATGATCAATGTTCATGGATGCATTATGTGATATGATAATCGTGAATTATGTGATTGATTGCTAAATGCTAATTGATGTTTGATATTGGTGGAATGTCATGTTGTGTAATGTTGTGCGAAATTGGAAAGACGTGATTGTGTAGTTTAAGAGATAGAGAGATCGTCTTAAATGCATGAGTCTTGTTTTGTTGCACACGTACACAAGTGTTAGGAGTGAATTAGTAGTAATTTCATGTGTTAAAACAACTACCTTTTGATCTGAAGTTGAACATATCTTATGATTTTATGGATTTTATGGTTAGAATTGAACTCTAGAGGTTCGATGCTAATTGTAGAGAAAATTGTATCACTTTGGGTGTTATTTGTGCAGGTATTAAGGTTGAAAAGTAAGGACGAAGAAACACGAAGGCGTAAGGACTCTGGAGAAGAGAAATCACAAAGAAGAGGGATGAAGCAAAGGCCGAGCCGCAGCAATAATGGGCGAGACGCGCCAAACCTTCTGACTTCATTTCGCGCCTCGCCAATCCGTGCCGCGCCGCGAATTCTTTGTAAAAAGAGAAATTGTTATAAATAGAAGCCCTAATCCTCATAAGAGATAGATCTTTGGTGAGCGAAATTCAAAGAGCATTCCTATTCAAGAGCAGAAAACAACATTCGACGAAGAATTCAACATCAATTGAAGACATTCCCTTGATTAAGATGAATCCCTCTATGAAGTTTTGTGTGTTCTTCATGTCTATGTAGAGCTAAACCCCATTGTGTTGAGTTTAAGGTAGTAGTTAACCTATGAAGATGCAATTACTTTGATCAATTCCTGTGAATAATTGTTTAAGTTTTATTATCAATAAAGAACCTTGCTTTTATTTTATATCATCGTTGAACTATCAATCGAGAGATAGGGTTCATACTTTTGCCCTAGGTTCTTATATTAACTTGTTGATTAATCCTCAGAGATGAGATTTTGAAGAAGTTTTCATAAATCATCGTGTTTAATTCCCTTTATCTTTATAGTTATTCTGAGAGATCGAATATCATACCGGTAGAGGTGGTTCTAAATTGATCTTAGACATAATATCTATTTTGAGGATGAATGAAGATAATAACTTATATAATGGTTCACTTGTGGATTAATTGATCATTGCATATGAATAGATTGATGAACCCTAGAACTCAACATATTCATCACCATTGTTAATCATTCTTTAAGCTTTTAGTCATTTAATTCCTATTCTCTTATATGCACTTTTGGATTAAACAATCAAAACCAATACTTTTTACTACTCATCATAATTTGACTATAGAACGGAAGTACTATTGACTCAGTCTCTGTGGATACGATATATTAGAAAATATTTACCCAAAATACTTTCAACAAATTGGCGCCGTTGCCGGGGACTGTGTCAATATTGCACGCATTACAATGGTCGTATTATTTTTAGTTATTTACTTAATTTTAGATTTTTTGTTTAGTTACTTAATTTTAGATTTTTTGTTTAGTTCCTTTATTTTAGATTTTTTGTTAGTTACTTTATTTTAGATTTTGTTATTGCAATAGTCTCTTAATTTTGATTTTTTATTATTATTTTTTTTATCTTGTTATTTCACTTGTTTGCTAGTTTTGTAGATTTTTGGTTGTCGGAATGTTCGACCCAAATATAAATGTTGCGATTCATGCTCAAAACGAGATCCTAACTCAACAAATGGAGTATCTCCTTCAAAGTGTGTCACAGTTCACACCTCAAGTTAATGAGTTTCATGATATCGGATGGTACACACCGGAAGATGCGATGGAGTATCATATGGCTAACTATGAATATCAACAACAAAGGCTTTCACACTATAATCAAGGTTATCAAAGAGGACCCTCTGAGTTAGAGGAAACCATGAATCAATTCATGCAATTCTCTTTAGCCATTCAACAAAACAGGGAAACGCAAGATGTTCAACTTACCAAATTCTTCACCGAGCAAAATGTAAGTCAGGTCTCAACTTTTCAAAACCCTATGACTTGTGTAGAAACCTGCAATGCTACTTCTATAAGGAGTGTAAAAGTGATTGATGAGGAAGTTGAAAACAATGATGTTGAGAAGGAAGATGATAATCGTGCAGCGGAAGATGAGGAAAATGAAATTGTTGTAACTGAGATGAATAAAAAGGTGGAAAAAAGAAATGAACCCAAAAGGAAGAAAGCATGTGATAAGATGGCAAGCAAGGTGATACCGAGTCAACACCTCCCATATCCACATGCGCCATCAAAAAAAAGATAATGTTAGACAACATGCAAGGTTTATGGACATATTTAAACAAGTTCATATAAATATTCCGTTTGCCGAAGCGTTGGAGCAAATGCCCAAGTATGCTAAATTCATGAAGAATATGCTCACAAAGAAAAAGAGGTACACTGACAAAGAGACAGTGTTGCTTGATGCCTGTTGTAGTGCCGTGATCCAAAGAAATACTCCAAGAAAAGAATCCGATCCGGGATGAGTTACCTTGCCATTAACTATTGGAGGTAATTACACTGGTAAAGGTTTGATTGATCTGGGGTCTAGCATCAATTTAATCCCTTTATCCATTGTCAAGAGATTGGGGAATATTGTGATGAAGCCTACTAGGATGACATTGAAATTAGCCGATAAGACTATCACTTCACCTATGGAGTAGCTCAAGATATCCTAGTAAAAGTGGACAACTTCTTTTTCCCGGTGTATTTTGTGGTAGTTGACATGGAAGAAGATCGTGAGGTACCATTAATTCTTGGAAGACCATTCATGAAGACCGACCGAATGATGATTGATATTGATGAGGGGCTCATGAAAAGGGATGGAAATTTGGCCCATCCCCAGTAGGTACCCACAAAAATATCCACAATGGGTAGGGTAAAAACCCGCATAAATGGGTGCGGACACGGGCTCGGGTAATTACCCACTTAAATAAGCGGGTATGGGTGCGGGTATGGGCAACTTAGTACCCAGCCCTCCCCCTACCCGCACAACATATATATTTATATATTTTGAATTATATTATCATATTAAAATAAATGTCTATCAATTTTCAAAAATACATCGATGTTAAACCATTACATATGTAACATAAATGTTTGTTTATTTCATAATTTAACAATAAGTTTTTTGAAAATATTTAAATGATACTCAAAACTTAAAATGATATGATATTTTATAGTTGATATACTTAATTTTTATTAGAAATGCGGGTAACGGGTACGGGTATGGGTACATACATACCCAGAGGGCACGGATACGGGTGCTAAAGTTGTTACCCAAACGAGTATGGGCTCGGGTACGGGGATTTTTTCTAACCGCGGGTATGGGGATGGGTACTATAGTACCCTACCCATACCCTGCCCATTGCCATCCCTACATGAAAGTAAGGGTGCAAGATGAAGAGGTAAAGTTTAATCTTTTCGAAGCCAAGACGCATCCTAAGAACAAGAAGGATATTTTCCGAATCGATGCCACCGAAAGAGAACTCAAAGATGCGGAAAATCAAGTTCATAAAGACAAAATGAAAGCATCTCATGATATAAACATCAGCCACAAAGAAATTTAAGTTGGAAAAATGGTGCTCTTGAGCAAATCAAGACTCAAGTTATTTCCAAATAAAGGGAAGTCAAAATGGTCGGGACCATTTGTGGTAAAAGAGGTATGCAATTATGGAGCCATTATGGTAGAGAATCCTAAGACAAACGAGAGTTGGACCGTTAATGGAAAACGGTTGAAAGATTACTTCGAGGGAGTGGAGCAACATGCACCATTTTTAATTCCTTGAAAGCGTTGACCGTCGAGCTCAAACGATGTTAAACAAAGCGCTTGTTGGGAGGCAACCCAACGCAGTAAGTTTTCATTGTTTTCTCGTTTTTTTTATTATTTCGTTTAGTCTTATATATCATCAAACCAATGTGATTGAGCAGGTACAGAAGTCTGAATAGAAAACTAAGGGCGCAACAAATTCTTTTGCATTACCGCGCCTCGGGACTCCGTACCGCGCCGCGAATCGTTTGCAGAAACTTCCCCGCGTCGCGTAGGAACATAGCGCGCTGCGCGTATCATCAGTTTTTTTACTTATTGCGGTTAGCCGGAGCCCAACCCTTTTCCTTTGGGGGGATGCAGGTGCTCGACCAAATGAGATCCAAGAGCAACCAGAGGGAGATAGTGAGCTGTTATGTTTATGATAACTGTCATGATGATAAAAAAATTTTTTACTTCTCAGTCTTACAAGTTAATGTCAGTTCTGTTTTGAATTTTTGATTATTTTACCCCCAATTTAGAATGAGTAGTTCCACAGCATAATGAAAAGCTCAAGCAAGACAATGAGAATACCAACAATGGAGCAACATGCATGAAAGTGGCAGTGAGTGGAAATTTTTGAAAAATTAACTTTTCCCTTTCTTTTTCAATAAAAGTGACAAGGCAGGTATGAACGTTCGAACTCAAAATCTTAGTGTGTGCATGAAACGTAGGTTGTTAGTAAATACTAATAGAAGTTCTTTATGGTACACAATTTTTGTTGGATCGGCTTAGCCTTAACCATTGTGAGGAAAGCTTTCCATTGTTTACTATATGCAGGAGACCATCAATTACTTTGACATGTTTGTATTTTGCTAAACCAGTTGTCGCATCGTTTTGTGGAAATATGTGAAAATGACTTAGGCCCTTGTTTGAATCTGAGAGTTTCTTTGAGCCTATTCCATCTTAAAACTTATTCTTTTTGTGTGAGAGTGTGATCCTTCGCTAACCATTCTTTGAGACTGAGATCAAGATAAAGATCATAAAATGCACCGAGAATAGCACCTGGTAAGTCCTTGATCTCAATAAAAAGTTTTGTTTTGGACCATCAACCATAAACTTTGATGATGTGTTTTCTCTTTTACCTTGATAGAAAGTAGGGGAGCATTCATAGAATTTGGATACAGGTTGATCTCCAAGTTGGGGAGATTCATAATCAAAATAAGAGTAAGTACAGGTGGTGGTTTGCAAAGAACAAAAGAAATTCGTAGCTTGAGAATAAAGAAAAAAAAAAGAACGAAAGAAAGACAACGTTGAACCAAAGTTGTTAAAAATAAAAGAAAAGAAAAGAAACATCGAGCTACGAATGAAAAGATGAACGAGTGAGAAAGCTAATGGTATAGAGAAAAAGGAATGAGTTGTGATTCAGATGCTTCCCTAGAATAGGAACAACCCTTGAATATCCTCTTTTCTTTGAATCTAAACCACATTACAACCCTATAAAGACCTTCCGATTCTCAGATTCCACAGGACTTGATGCTAACAACACGGTGAACGTATGATATGGATATTTGTTGATTTAATTGTTTGGATGAGTGTTTAACCCCGCTTTTATTCATCATACTTTCTGATGAGAGTGATTAGTGCTGATTCAACTACGGTTGTGTAGTGTTTTGAACTTCTGGAGGTAATTTCCTTTCATAATCTGTTTCATGTGAATTTCCTTTCATATTTAAGTTCTCATAAAGGCAAGACAGCTTGAGAGCACACTCTAATAAAAAATGAATGGTGGGACTTTCTCAGAAAGATATCTGCTTTCAGTTCACACATTCATACATGGCTGCCATTGCACAAAGATCACACTGGATATATATATATATATATATATATATATATATATATATATATATATATATATATATATATATATATATATATATTGGTTAAATAGTTATCTGATCCTTGTACGTGGTATTTTTTATTCTCGTCCCAGTTTTTTTTCTTGAATAAAGACCTTAAAAAGTTGAATTTCATTTGTTTTTAAGTTCTTAAAACTAAAATACACAGGAAAACATACAGGTTTCCTATGTAATTTCCTTCAAATTTTAAACTCTAGAAACTGAAATCAAAAGGATTTTAACATTCATGGATCATTTCTAAGAAAAAAAGATACATGAAAGATAATCAAAAACACGCTAAATTACAGGGATCAAAAGATTATTTAAGCTTATATATACTATATTATTTGCAGAATCAGAAACTGTGATGCTTGCGGAAACTACGACGGAGCAAAGCTTCCAAGGCACTGCGAAGTGACAACGTCGTGGATCGAAGGTTGCAATCATTGTGTTTCTTGAACTAGTGGTATCAAAAAGACTATTTAAGCTTATATATAATATATCCATTATGAAATCAAAAATTATGATGTTTGCGGAAACTATGATAGAGCGAAGCTTCCAGGCACTACGAAGTGACGTCATCGTGGATTGAAGGTTGCAATAATTGTGTTTCTTGAACAAGTGGTATCAGTCTTTATGTATTGTTGTTAATCATTGTTGGTTATCTCCAATGGTGGATTTAGGGAGGATACTTACATGGTTATCACTTCAACGCCAAATTAGTTTAGGGTTCAAGATAGTAGTAGTGAAAAAGGAAATTAGAGATTGTGTACCTGAAAAACCCTTTACAAATGTATTTATACCTTGGGCTTGGCGATGCAGGTTGGATAATGGGCCTTGTTTTATTGGACCTAGGGTTGGCGCAGAGCAGTGGGTTCTGTGGTGTCGTTTTCTTTACCTCCCCGTTTCACTTGGGAGGACGGCATGCTAGACCCTTCACGCGAAATTTGGAAGGAGGAAGCACCCGTGGTGGGATGAATTTTGTTTCAGTTCTTCCTACGATGTCACACGAACTTTTTAATTGTCCTAACGAGTAGGATAGTGGAAAAAGATCTCAAATTAACCCTAGGAGTTTGCTAAGTGTGGGGATTCACCTAGACTAGAATTTCTGGAGTTCGGGGGGTCGATTATACATAGGAAAGAGTTTAAGCACCCTACATATCCGTAGTACTCTACGGGAACCTTCTATGTGTCATTGTGATTGTGTTTACCGCTAATTGATTGGGAAAGTTTCTCCTTTGTGTTAGGAGAAGGAATTAAATTGATTAAGAAAGACAGACTGACTGACTATTTTTGGTATTTTATTAGCTCGCTGAGATTCCTTGTGAACCTCATGCCTACATATCCCTAATGGAAGTCAGAGCTTAATATAGTTCGGGGAACTAATTAGGGAAATTAAAATATTTTTGGTGCCTTGCTTGAAGCTCAAGGTTGAAGCTTGAATTAAATCTCTGTTTACAGTAAAGAGACATGAAGTCATCTTTATAGAGAGGTATTTCTACTATTCCACCACAAACATTTTAAAGTGACAGAAAAGCTGAATTCATTTCATTAAGATAGGGACCTTACTTGTATGTTGGCAAGTATGCCAGTCGCGTTCTCTTAAATGAAAGAAGGATTCTCGTCCAAATTAGGGAAAGTGTACAAGTCTGGGTTTGTTTGCCTCAGAGCATGCCTTTCAGAGTCCTAAATGGGAGAATGTTTGAAATTGAAATTGAAATTTGAAATTGAAATGTTTGTTTGAATGTGGTGAGATAGGAGAAAGATCTCTCTCTATAGAGATAAGCTATGTCTATCTACTGTTTGAAAGATTTGATTTTTTAGCTGGCTTGTATGAGGCCCAAGCTTGAGGCTTTTGATTGATTTATTTTATTGACTCTGGGAGATAACTCCACTGGGAATTAATTACAGGGAATTTTTGTTCTGTATAAAGCCCAAAATTGAGGCTGACTTTAGTTGGAGAGTATTTATTTGGTGGATTTTATTTTGTGTTCTGTACAAAGCCCAGAATTGTGGCTGACTCTACTTAGGGAGACTCTATTTTGTGCCTTGTATGAAGCCTAAGGTTGTGGCTAACTGCTGAGGGAACTGAATTTTTGAAGACTATGGATGACTCTATTTTGTGCCTTGTACAAAGCCCAAGGTTGTGGCTGACTCTTAACTGAGGAAATCATTAATTTATGCCTTGTATGAAGCCCAAGGTTGTGGCTACTCTGGCTAGGGAAAATATTATTTTCTGCCTTGTACAAAGCCCAAGGTTGTGGCGGACTCTTAAAGAAACTGAGTATGGAGGACTCTATGGGGAAAAGATCCTTGAGATTAGGAATCTTTGACACAGGAAATGTGGTTTATCTGCCTTGTACAAAGCCCAAGGTTATGGCTACTTAATGATGAAGGACTCACTGGGGGAGTTTTATTATGCTGGAGGATTTATATATTAAAAGACTGATTTTTTTGGAAGCTAACCCTTTCCAGGGATTTTGGATTTAAAGGGGTGATTTTGGAGGCTAACCCTTTCCAGGGGTTTTTGTTAAAATGAAGGAATGATTGGAGGCTGACCCTTTCTAGGGGTTTTTGACTCTTTTTATTAACTGTGATTGGAGGCTGACCCTTTCCAGGGGTTTTTATTAATGGCAGAAAGATTATCTAATTGAGACTTCTTGTTTAAAGCCCAAGATGAAGGCTGACTCTTGCTGAGGATAAGCAAATATGGATTCTAGACTCTGCTAAGGAAGATTGATGAAGATAAGGGTGACAGAGACTGTCCATGTCTCTCATTCCAAAAGGTGTACTCAATATGAGATTGAGTGAATCTTAGCTTGTTTAAAGTCTGGTTTAAAGAATGGAAGAAACTCACCAGGATAGGCTAGAAGGTAACTAAAGACCTGTTCCTATGTTTATAAGAAACTTGATGGGTCCTTGTATACAAGTTCAAGAGGAAGCTGGAAATGCTTTTAAGAAGCCTGTGGGTCCTTGTACAAAGCCCAAGAGGAGGCTAATCGAGGGTCATCGAGGGTCCTTGTTATAGCACAAGAGAAAGCTATGTGGTTTTGAACTTATTTTGGCTTTAAGCAAATGGGTAAGAGGTTTCACCGAGAATAATTACTCTTTGGGTAGATGTGTCCTAGTTTGGGTTCTAAGGCTTTTTTCAAGATGTTTCACCGGGAATAATTCATCTTGAGGATTTGAACTAAAGATCTCTAATTAGGAAAGAGCCTTCACCGGGAAGACATTCTCAATCCTAGGCCATATTCCTATAATATATATATATATATAGTTTAACTGTCCTAAGGTTTCACTCAGACGTAGTTCTAATATATATAAACAGTTCTATATTTGACAGTAATTTAAATAGAAGACTATAAATTGAAAGCTTGTAAAGCCTAACCTGGATGGAGTGGAGGCCTTTGAAGAAGTATGTACAAAGCCTCACCAGCAATTTTATTGATAACAGTTGAATATTTATTATAAACAGTTAAGGGTTTTTGAAAACAGAAGAAGTGAAGATGGACAAAGGTCACATAGGTATCTGAAGAGTTTCACCGGGAATAATGCCCTTCAAATACCAGAAGAATGTTTTGAAAACAGAAAGAAGATTTTGAGAATACAGTTTTGGAAATTGACAAAAGTCAACCTAATCAAGGTAAAGACAAAATCCATACCTAATTAAGACCTAAATGATTAGGGTTTTATCATAAAATTATTCACAAAAAATGATTAGGTTTAAAATCAAATGAAAATGTTTATTTAAAAGTATTTGGAAATACTTAAAAATATACCATTTTAAACCTAATAAAAATACATGAAGTAAATAATATTTTTGTGATTTTTTTGATTATTCATAAAATAGACATATTAAATGATAAGTGTTTAAAAAATGAAGAAAAAATAATTTAATTTGATAGGTGAAATAATTATGTGAAGTTGTAAATAAAATAGAAGGAAAATAGTAGTAAAAAATATGGTTTGGTCTCACCAAGGGTTGAACTCATGCCCTCTTGGTTATCCAACAAAACAATTACCAACTGAGCCACGCGCGTGGACTGATTACCAGAGGTGCCCATGTGATTATATGTGAAAGCAAAGCATGAAAAAGATTTGAAAAAAATAAAATGGACAAAAGGTCTGAGGGGGGGATCGAACCCCAGACCTAAGGCATGTCAAGAGTTTGGACGCACGCTGTAACCATTGGGACACTACGATGAATTCGTAGGTTAAACACAAACCATTCAAAATATAATAAACTAAAACCTAGGAAATTTGAAAAATGGCGCCACCATCTTCATCTTCAACCTCAAGCTTTTGAATTTCTGGAAATCGTATCTCTCTCAATTCTCAACCAAATCCAAAGATGTAAAGATGGATTTTGCTCGTTTTTGGACGAGGATCATGATGGTATCCTTTAATTTCATTTATTCTGAGTGTAACTTAAAATTCGCAAGCATGAACACTAAGAACCCTAAAACTGAAATTAAACATGAAATACTCTATATGCATGATTTGATGCAATTGATTGAGGGTTAATGATCTATGAAGGTGCAGAAACCAACTGGTAACTTCATTTTAGATTTATCATGCGTAAATTATATAGTTTGAAGCTTTTGAAACTTACCTTAAAAATGGAGATCTGGCTCTGATCAAAGTGTGTTACAGAGTTGTTGCAACGATCCAGATAGCTTCAGTGATCCTCCTGGAAGGTGTTGAGATGCTTAACTTAGATTGAAAGTGCCCAGAACCTCTTGCTCGACCCCAACTGCAACAGCTCCAAATGAGAGGTGAAGATGATGATTCTCCACGTACAGAAGTGTTTCAGAGGTTTGGATCACCTCTAAATACCTCCCCTAATGTGTTTGAATACTTAATTCCAAAGGAAGAGCTTTGGTTTGAAGAATCCGAGTCTTCTTGCCAAAGAACCTTTGAAAAACTTAAGTATGAAGAAAGAAGAGAGAAAGCAAGAATTATGTTGCTTTGGTGTGTTTAATTCTAAGGAAATGCACATGTATTTATAGGAAAATGATGCAGAGCAATTGGAGATAGTAAGCTTGCTTAGTGAAGTGAGTTTGGTTTCCTTGGCTATGAAGAAATGTGAGAAAGATCCATTATGCAATGATGAGTTCTTTGATACCACTCCCTAGCCATCGGTTTTGCTTGATCTTTGGGGACAAATTTGCTGCAGAAATGAGCTCCAATTGGTTGGGAGAAGATTCCTTTGATGAATCACCACTTGGCCATAAATTCTCAAAATGCAATCATTACATAATCACATGTTTTGGTTTTGGAATATTCTCTTCAAAAATTTGTGCAATGATGCAAATGATTCTCTCCTATCCTTGCAATGTTTCTGAAGTTTAGAGGCATCATTTAGTGTAAGCATTTGTACAAAATTGCAAATTTCACACTTAGGCATGACCTATAATTTCACTTCAAATGCCTAACTTTGATCAATCATATCTCTTAGCTCAAAATGAATTTGGAGGAGGTTGAGCACAATTTCGAAAGCCCTTAACATGTACTTCAATTCATTAGTTTGGTGTTTGCCCAAAATCTTTAGGGAGATTAGTGAAAAAAATCCCATAAAGTTTGAAGAAAACTAGGGTTTTCTTGCAAATTTTGTGAAGGCAGTCACTTTGAAGCTTCATATCTCTTCAATGGTTGATTTTTAGCCAAAAAACTATATGTGACAAAGTTGTTCATTGGATCAGAATCTACAACTTTCATGTTGGAAGTTTTTTTCAGTTTGTAGGTGAAATTTTGAGATATTCTCTTCCAAAGTTTGGTAAAAACCACTTGAAAACACTTAGAAAATTTTCTAAGTATGAAAAGTCAAATTTTGACTTTTTGATTCTTGATTGATTTTCTTGATTTTTCTTGATCAAATGACTTTAAATATCATATATTGATGATTTAAAACTTCAAAAGTCATGGTTGACCAAAATTTCCAAAAAGTCAAAGGTGATCTTGTACAGTTGACTTTTTCAGGTGAATCGCGTTTCGGGAGATTTCAAGTGAAGTGAGCTATCCTCATCAAATGAATGATATGAATGGATCATATTGAGTTGTTGGAGGATATTGAGCTATGCTTTGAGTTGTGGTACCATGTCCTAATTAAAAGTCAACTATCTTGGTGAATTAGGTTAAAAACCCTAATTGTCGACCAGATGAAATTGATGGCTGTAGATCTTGAATTGAAGTGTAATGCCTTATGGATATTGTCACATGAGCTATTTGAAGATGATTGATCCCTTTGAGTGATGCCCTGGAGCTTTCTAGGGTTTCCCAAATGTGATCCCTGATTTTAGTCCTTGATGGGGCTCAAAACCCTAGACTAGTGAAGTAAGCAAAACCTGGGTCCAGGTGATGGGTGTCTAATCAATCATATGTGAATAGAATGAAGTCTTTGAATCCTATGTTTATGTTGGAGACCATCTCTTTTATTGATTGATCCTATGCCTGAGCTCTTTTGTTTCTGAACACCCTCGATTAAGCACCAGATGAATAAGTGATTGTTCTGAGTATCTGTTTTGATTCTGATGAAAAGCCTGAAAGTATGACATCTCAGGGGGGTCAAAAATTAGGGTATGACAGATGCCCCTATTTAAGTTTCTTTCATATGGAGGGAGAGGGATTGATATCTCGATCTCTCCTGAGTGAAAGAGACTTAAATACCAAAGAATGCCCGAATTTTGGGCGTCCTTGAGATGTCACGGTTATAATAAAGTTCTTGCATGGCTTGATCCCGTTGTCGCACTCTGCGGGAAATAAGGAGACAAACTCCTGTAGAAACGCGCTTATGCAAACTTTGGTGAATGGAAGGCAAAGTGGAATGCGCAATCCATCTTCTCTGACTAAGTGTTAATACTTAGAAAAAGGTAAACAACTCTCTCTTGTTTCGGATGTCCAATCGCGAAACTGGTCTTAGTTGTGATTTTGGACGATATCTCAGATAAAGAGAAAAATCTCCAAAGGTTTGTTTCCTCATCAAACTTCTCACCAGCGTCCGTTGGAGAGATGCCATTTGACGGACGACAAGAAACTTTATCATACCTTTCTTCAACGTGACGTCTTTGAAGGAGTGCCATATGATCATGCATCCTTTTGAGGAGCTAATGACTTCGCTTGAAAGTGGACGAACTGTTTTTGGGAAGAAAACTGCCATTCATCGACTTATGCTGGGGAATTAACAAACTGTTTTCCTAGGAGGAAAACTGCCATTTGTCGACTCTGCTGGGGATAAAACATCTCGGAAGTAGACAAACTGTTTCTTGCAAAGAAACTGCCATTTGCCGATCCCTTGGGTATTAAACAGACAAACTGTCTTTCCTCAGGAAAGACTGCCATTTGCCAATCGCTAGGGGAACAAACTGTCTTCTGCTGAAAGAGACTGCCATTTGTTGACCTTTGTTGTGGAAAAGAAAGTGAGCAAACTGTCTTTTGCTGAAAGAGACTGCCATTTGCTGACTTTGCTGAGGAATCTTTAAGCGAAACGAACTGTCTTCGTGAAGAAGGCTGCCATTCATTATCTCTGCCTAAAAAAGTGAGTGAACTGTCTTCTGCTGAAAGAGACTGCCATTCGCTCAACTTTAATAAAGAATCCTAAAACGAACTGTCTTCATGAAGAAGACTGCCATCCGTTATCTCAAAGGGAACAAACTGTCTTCTGTTGAAAGAGACTGCCATTTGCCGACCCTGTCGAGAAATCCTTAAGAACGAACTGTCTTCTGCTGAAAGAGACTGCCATTCGTTGACCTGGCTTAGGAAAAAGTGAGCAAACTGTCTTCTAATGAAGGAGACTGCCATTTGCTGACTCTGAATAAAGAATTCTTAAACGGACTATCTTCATGAAGAAGACTGCCATCCGTTATCTCAAAGGGAACAAAATGTCTTCTTTTGAAAGAGACTGCCATTTGCCGACCCTGTTGAGAAATCCTTAGGCGGAACGAACTGTCTTCTGCTGAAAGAGACTACCATTCGTTGACCTGGCTTAGGAAAAAGTGAGCAAACTGTCTTCTAATGGAGGAGACTGCCATTTACTGACTCTGAATAAAGAATTCTTAAATGAACTGTCTTCATGAAGAAGACTACCATTCGTTGTCTCTAGGGGAACAAACTGTCTTCTGTTGAAAGAGACTGCCATTTTCCGACCCTGTTGAGAAATCCTTAAGCGGAACGAACTGTCTTCTGCTGAAAGAGACTGCCATTCGTTGACCTGGCTTAGGAAAAAGTGAGCAAATTGTCTTCTAATGGAGGAGACCGCCATTTGCTGACTTTAGTGGGGAAATTCGAAAGTGGACAAACTATCTTCTGGAGAAGATTGTCAACAGTCGACCTGCTTGGGAAGTCCAAAAGTGGACAAACTATCTTCTGGAGAAGATTGCCGTCTACTGACTCGTTGGGGATAACAATAGTAGTGAACAAACTATCTTTTTGAGGGAGATTTCTGCTTGCTGACTTGCTAGGGAATCCCGAGTACGAACATTGTTAAAGCTTATCTAAGCTATGCTAATTATGAAGTTATGATGTGCAAAGCATGCATGAATATGATGATTATAAAATGTAAAGTGAATGTGAATAGAATTGTCGCGGATGTGAAATCCTGTGATACGACTTGCATTTTTGTTGATCAGAAGATGTCTTCTTCTTGCAATTTGTACTCTGCACTCTGTTGGGGATACTGGGTTACCAGTCATCCGCTGTTAGAAGTGATATGAATTGAAGTTGAAGATCCATCATCGGGAGATGTTCGCAAAGCGATCTCATGGGGAAATTTTGGTTCCCGGAGTCTCAACCGTTTTTGGAGCAACTGTTTGCATTCTTCCTATTGTATGTAAACCTTAGAAAGAAATTTCACCTTTATTTTTGCAAGTAAATTCATTTTATTTTATGAAAACATTTTGTTTAAAGAAAATGACTGTTAAACTTGAAGTGCATTTTAAGAAACTGAATAAGACTCGATTGCAAAGAAAAGGCACAAGGCTCAAATTTTTATTTATGGAATGGTAACCATCCAAATGCTTGATTCCATGGAATATTTACAAAGTTGGAAATTGGTAATTTTCGGGAAAAGGGCTACGATGAAACGTGACGACCGTTATCTTTCCCTTCCACTCTGAGTTGCGCTGTATTCGTGCTTCGTAGAAGATGACCTACTGATGATGAATACTCCACTATGGACTTCGAATGATCAAGTATGTCAAGAACACAGTTACTTGCCATATATCCCTAACTTTTGCGTAGACTACCCCTTTCGGGTTTTAAGTCTACCGGAATTGATTATATATATATATATATTTTTATGTCTCTAATTTTTGTCTGAATCGCCCTTTCGGGTTTTCGATTCACCGAGACGCTCTTTTTTGCCTAAGTCGCTCTTTGCGAGTTTTCAACTTAGCGAGCTGTTCTTTTTTAATTATTTAGGCGAAGTATTTCTTGACTGCGTCGACGTTCACAGGACGGGTGAATTCTTCTCCATCCATAGTCGTGAGTATTAAGGCTCCCCCTGAGAAAGCTCTCTTGACCACATATGGGCCGTCGTAATTGGGAGTCCATTTCCCTCTCGAATCTGTGAGAAAAGATTGATTCTTTTTGAGTACAAGGTCGCCTTCTTTGATTGTGCAAGGTCTAACCTTTTTGTCGAAAGCTTTCTTCATTCTTTGTTGATATAGCTGTCCGTGGCATAAAGCTGTCATGCACTTTTCTTCGATTAAGTTCAATTCATCGAATCTGCTTTGACACCACTCGGCTTCTGTTAATTTTGCCTCCATCAAGACTCTCATTGATGGGATTTCAACCTCTATGGGTAGGACTGCCTCCATGTCATATACAAGGGAGAAAGGAGTTGCTCCAGTCGAAGTTCGTACAGATGTACGGTAACCATGAAGAGCAAACGCGAGCATTTCATGCCAATCTTTGTAAGTGATGACCATCTTCTGAATGATTTTCTTGATGTTTTTGTTAGCTGCTTCTACAACTCCATTCATCTTTGGTCTGTAAGGAGATGAGTTATGATGTTCAATCTTGAATTCTTCACAAAGCTCCTTCATCATCTTGTTATTCAAATTTGACCCATTGTCAGTGATTATCCTGCTAGGAATGCCGTAGCGACATATGATGTAATTCTTGATAAACCTGACGACAACTTGTCTTGTGACGTTTGTATATGAAGCTGCTTCAACCCACTTGGTGAAATAGTCTATGGCTACCAAGATGAAGCGATGTCCGTTGGACGCTTTTGGCTCGATCATTCCAATCATGTTGATTCCCCACATGGAAAAAGGCCAAGGGGAAGAGAGTATGTTGAGAAGAGATGGTGGCACATGAATTCTATCGGCGTAGATCTGACATTTGTGACACCTCTTTGCATACTGGTAGCAATCTGATTCCATTGTCAGCCAATAATATCCTGCTCTCAGTATTTTCCTTGTCATGGTGTATCCGTTGGTGTGAGTACCAAAGGAACCATCATGTATTTCTCTCATGAGTATTTCTGCTTCTTTCTTGTTGACGCATCTGAGCAGAACCATGTCGAAATTTCTTTTGTATAGAACATCTTCATTCAGGAAGAATCTGCCAGCTAACTTTCTCAAAGTTTTTCTATCTTTCTTTGATGCCCCAAGAGGGTACTCTTGTCTTTGAAGAATGTTTTTGATGTCGTGATACCACAGTTTGCCGTCGATGATTACTTCTACTGTGAAAACATGAGCGGGCCTATCCAGGCGCATAACATCGATCCGAGGAATGTCATTCCAATGATTTATCCTAATCATGGAAGAGAGTGTGGCTAATGCATCAGCCAAGTTATTTTCTTCACGAGGAATGTGATGAAAATCTACTCTGTCGAAGAATGGTAACAATCTTCTCACGTAGTCTTTGTAAGGGATTAGCCCTGGTTGGTGTGTTTCCCATTCTCCTTTGATTTGATTGATGACCAAAGCAGAATCTCCGTATACATCCAAGTGTTTGATTCTTAGATCCACGGCTTCTTCGAGACCCATGATGCAAGCTTCATATTCGGCCTCATTGTTTGTGCATTTGAAAGTTAATCTGGCGGTAAATGGAATATGGGTACCCTGAGGTGTAACAATGATTGCCCCAATTCCTCGTCCATAAGCATTGACAACTCCATCAAAGATTAAGCCCCACTAGGATCCTATCTCAGGTCCTTCGTCTGGTAGTGGCTCGTCGTAATCTTTTATCTTGAGGTACATAACGTCCTCGTCTGGAAAGTCAAAACTGGTTGATTCATGACCATTGAGTGGGTGGTGAGCCAGGTGCTCAGCTAGAACGCTTCCTTTCACGGCTTTCTGTGTGTGATACTCAATGTCATATTCTGATAATAACATCTGCCAACGGGCAATTCTTCCAATTAAGGCAGGCTTCTCAAAGATGTACTTGATTGGATCCATATGGGAGATCAAACAAGTAGTATGTCGAATCATGTGCTGGCGAAGACGCTTGGCAGCCCAGGCCAAAGCACAACAGGTTTTCTCGAGCATGGAGTAGCGGGATTCACAGTCAGTGAATTTCTTGCTCAGGTAGTAGATGGCATGCTCTTTTCTTCTCGTCTCGTCTTGCTGTCCAAGGACACATCCCATGGAATCCTCTAAGACGGTTAAGTACATTATCAAAGGTCTTCCTTCCACTGGAGGAGACAAAATGGGTGGTTCGAGCAGATATTCCTTAATGCTGTCGAACGCTTTCTGACAATCGTCTATCCAGACGCAACTCTGATTTTTCCGTAGAAGTTTGAAAATTGGAGCACAAGTTGCTGTCATGAGATATATGAATCTCGAGATGTAATTCAGACTACCAAGAAATCCTCTAACTTGTTTCTCGGTTCTGGGTGAAGGCATTTCTTGAATTGCCTTAACTTTGTCTGGATCCACTTCAATTCCTCGTTTGCTGACGATGAAACCAAGGAGTTTTCCTGAGTAGACACCAAAGGTACACTTGTTGGGATTCAAGCGAAGCTGAAACTTCCGTAAGCGTTGAAATAACTTTTTCAGATTCTGTATGTGATCTTCCTCATTTTCCGATTTGGCAATCATGTCATCCACATAAACTTCTACTTCCTTATGCATCATGTCGTGGAAAAGTGTAGTCATGGCTCTTTGATAAGTTGCCCCTGCGTTCTTTAGTCCAAAAGGCATAACACGGTAGCAGAACGTTCCCCAGGGGGTGATGAAAGCTGTTTTCTCCATGTCTTCAGGTGCCATCTTAATTTGGTTGTATCCTGAAAATCCGTCCTTGAATGAGAAAACTTTGGATTTTGCTGTACTGTCAACCAACATGTCAATGTGTGGTAAAGGAAAATCATCCTTAGGGCTAGCTTTGTTCAAATCTCTGTAGTCAACGCACATGCAGACTTTTCCGTCTTTCTTAGGAATGGGAACAATGTTAGCTAACAACTGAGGGTATTCTGAAGTGACGAGGAAACCAACGTTGATTTGCTTTTGAACTTCCTCTTTGATTTTCATAGCCATCTCCAGATGAGTCCTTCTCAATTTTTGCTTGACCGGAGGGCACTCTGCTTTTAATGGTAAGTGATGTTCCACTATACTGGTATCCAACCCTGGCATATCCTGATAAGACCAAGCGAAGACATCTGCAAATTCTTTGAGCAGCTGTATCAAACTCTCTCTGATCTCTGAACTGAGCGAAGCTCCAATCTTAACCTCTTTTCTGTTTCCATCGGAACCAAGGTTAATGATCTCTAGAGGCTCATTGTATGGCTGAATGGCCTCTTCCTTTTGTTGAAGTAACCGTGAAATTTCCTTTGATATTTCTTCGTCTTCTTCTTCCTCTGCCTCAAATACAAGAAACCCAAAGCTTGGAGAAGTCATACGATCGTACGTTTCAACGGGGTATTTTATGATTAATCTGCATATGTGTGATAAGTTTTATTTAGACAACGAGGGAAGACTCGGTGTATGCAGTTAATGGAATATTTTGATGTTTTTTAAGGGTGTTTTTTAGGATTACCAATTTCCGAAAAAAGAAAAGGGAAAAACTAACGAAGGAACAAAATGACATTTTTATTTATCAACAGTCATTTCTTGAAACAAAGACCCTATAAAACAAAACTCTATTGCTTTGGACGAAGCAAAAAGGGACATTTTCCTAAGAAATAGTAAAATGCAAAGCCCTATGAAACATCTCTTCACCCTGGGCTATCGTGAGAGGATAAAATAACGGTGAAAGTTCCTACACAGGAGTGCGAACAACAATTGAAACTTCAATAGCTGTCCAATAGTGGCGAACCCCATTGTGCACTAGGTAATCTGGCACCTTAGGCTTAAGTTGGCCTGTGGTAGGTCTTGATTTACCAACCACTGTCTTTGCATCACTCAGACGATCTTCTTCTACTTCAGCAGACTGAGCGGTGTGAGCATACCCATTTCCAAGTGGAGTATGTCGGTTTTTCTTTTGAGGAAACTTCCAATCTTCTGAATGGAAAGACTCGTTGTCGGAGACACTTTCGAGATCATCCTCTTCTGTATTTAGGTCTTGCTCTTCTCCCAAGATGGCATTGACTAGGTATATGAACTCTAAATCAGTAGCCTCGGAAGGTGACTTGGGGATATAATCCTCAATGATGATTTCACCAGATGCTGATGATGAATATCAAGGGTTATATATCTCTTTTGGCTGAGTAAGGTACTCGTAATCAATGTTCCATCCTGTTGGAACAATGTCTTCAAGAGAGATTTTTGAACTTTCAGGAGCGGAGTATTTCACCATGTAGTCGAATTTTCCGCTTGGTTCTCCTAATGTATCCCATGTTTCTTCGGGGATAGGAGGAACTTCTTCTGATGAACCATGACTTCTGGTGGTGAAGCTGTTAGTAACTTTATCACTGCTTGGTTGAGTCTTACTTTCAGATCCTTTAGTTGGATAACAGCAAGGTGACTCTGAATCTGATAGGGATATGTATCCTGCCTCGAGAAGGTAAGACATACATTCCACTTTAAAATTCTCATCGGGGTCTTCCGTACCGATGGTATTGACTGTTTGTTGAACAGGTTGAAGAAAACCTCCGCTGTGGAAAGTTTCTTGAATTGGAAGAACTACCTCAATTCCTGGAATAGCCTTTGATGATGTCGGAAAGAATCCAACTCCTGTTCTGTTCTTATTGTTGGTAGGAATATTAATGTGCCCCCAACCATTGGTAGTGCCATCCTTTAAAACTTGGATTGCATCTTTGTAGGAAGAAATAGACACTGCTTTTTCCTTTCCTTTTTCCTTATCCAAGGAAAGTGCTTGGAATTTAGTTCCAACGACTTGTTTTGGTTCTATGTCGGAGAATGATGACAGGTTGCTGACGATCAAAGCTCGTTCTCCACATACGGTTACCAATTTGTCATTTCTTATAAACTTCAGTTTCTGATGAAGTGTTGAAGTAATTGCCCCAGCTTCATGAATCCATGGGCGACCTAGCAAACAATTGTATTGTGCCGGGATATCCATAACTTGGAAAGTGATTTTGAACGTCTGAGGTCCAATAGTTATGGGAAGATCTACCTCTCCAAAAACTGACTTCCTTGATCCATCAAATGCTTTGACGATGACATGACTGTCCCTTAGTGGGTAATCTTTGAAAGATAATCTCGACAATGTTGATTTGAGCATGACGTTGAGAGAGGATCCATTGTCTATTAGGACTCCTGTGAGAACATCATTCATGTAGCCAACTGAGATGTGAAGTGGAAGGTTATGGTCCACTCCTTCTTCAGGAAGATCTTCGTCACAGAAACTCAGATTAGTTCCTGCGGAGATGTTGGTAATGATGTTGTTGAATTGTCCCACAGTAACACTTGGTTCTACGAAGGCTTGTTCTAAAACTTTCTGTAGAGCTTCCTTATGAGCTTCAGAACTCAATAGCAGGGAAAGAACATATATCCTAGACGGAGTATGTAGCAGCTGATCTACAATGTTGTATTCACTCCTCTGGATTAATTTCAAGATCTCATCATTTTCTTTCGCTTGAACAGCATTGGTCGGATGATTGTCTTGCCTATGTGGTGCTTCTTCAGAAGGCTTTTCCACATTTTCCGTTGTTCTGTTGAAGACTCGTCCACTTCTGGTGACTCGACTAACGTCAACAATGTTGACAACAGATGGTAATGGCATTTCCTTACCATTTTCAGTGAATGTAGCATTGTACTTGTATGGTATAGCCTTGCTGGACTCATATGGTACAAGACCTGGTAAGTAGATGACTAATGGAGCAATTGCTGCCTTCCTGCTGTCATACTTGACTTGCACTGGTTCATCTTGATTAATTTGAGGAGATACGGTAAAGACTTCGTCATCTTCTCTGTTGGCAAGAACTGTAATGGTATTATCATCCATTAGTTTCTGAATGTCGTTGCGAATGTGCAAACATCCTCGTGAATTTCTTCGACAAATTTTGCATCTACTGTAAGGATGGAAATCTGTTCCAAAGTAGGCAAGTCCATTTAAAGTCTTATGGAACCTGACTACCGATCCTTCGAGATCTTCAACTTTGTAGATTTTGTATTCTCATGGACATCCTTGAACCATGTTGACGTCGTATTCAGTTTTGACTCGGATATGTTGAATCCACCCTAAGTCCATTTGTTCTTGTAATGCAACTTGAACTATAGCACACCCTTGATTATTCTTTGGACAAATTTCACATGTGAAGTAGTTGTGAGGTGGTACATGACCATATCCAGCTTGTCTAGCGTGCATTTTGACGAGATTTTCCCCTATTTGACGAATGTCGTAGATTTTAATGACATTGGGGTGCTGATCTACCAAATTTACTGAAGCTTCTTTATGCTGCGACAAAGGATTTGCCTGGACATTGGGATTAGTATCTTTGAAGGATAGCATTCCGCTCTTCACTAATCTTTGAACATCGGCCTTGAAACTGAAGCAGTTTTCAATGTTGTGACCTGGTGCCCCTTTGTGATAAGGACAAGATTGGCCAGCCTTGAACCAATGTGATGATTCATATGCACGATTTGGAGGATTCTTTGTCTGAATGAGTCCTTTCGCCAATAGTGTTGGAAACAAATCCGCATAAGGCATTGGCACGGGGTCAAAAGGAGGATACCTTGGAGCCCGATTGTTGTAATTTGAAGGTCGAACCTGCTGCTGAGGTTGTTGTGACCTTTGTTGAAATGGTTGTTGCGAAACCTGAGGTTGATAAGCTGGCGTTGAGTTAACAACCGGAGTTATTGTAGCAACTTGAGGTGAAAACTTCTTCTTTGCTTTGTGCAAGACATTACTAACATCTTGATCCTTTTTCTTCTGGAAAGAACTTCCATACTTCATTGGACCAATATAAGATCCTGGTTCTTTGTTCAAACGTCCTTCTCGAACTGCTTCTTCTAAACGTACACCCATGTTTACCATCTCGGTAAAGTCACTTGGTGCACTTGCAACCATTCGTCCGTAGTAAAATGGACTCAAAGTCTTGAGATAAATTTGAAGGATAGAAAAACACTTAGAAAGGGGGGTTTAAATAAGTGTAGCTTTAAAACTTGTAAGATAAAAACTATTTGCACAATGATTTTTATCCTGGTACGTTGTTAACTAAACTACTCCAGTCCACCCCCTTGGAGTGATTTACCTCACCTGAGGATTTAATCCACTAATCACACGAGATTACAATGGTTTTCCACTTAGACAACTTCTAAGTCTTCTAGAGTATACTGATCACAACCTGATCACTCTAGGAACAAACTGCTTAGATACCCTCTAAGACTTTCTAGAGTATACTGATCAACAACCTGATCACTCTAGTTCTTACAACTTAATGTAAACAAATTCTTTTAAGAGTTACAATGCTTCTAATAAAGCTATTATCAAAACTGTGATTTTCTCTTTAGTTTAAGCTTAATCTCACTAAGATATTACAACAACAATGTAGTGAGTTTGATGAAGTTTGAGAGCTTTTGAGTTGAACAACGTTTCAGCGTTTTTGCACAAAGTCTTGTATTCAGAATTCGTAACTTAGCTTCTCATTAAAACTTCATATTTATAGGCGCTTGAGAAGATGACCGTTGGGAGCATTTTATGCTTTGCGTATTCCGTACAGCATTGCATTTAATGTTTCACTCTTTTGTCAACTACCTCGAGCCTTGCTTCACTGTGTCTACTGACGTTGCCTTTAATAGCTTCTAACGTTCCTTTTGTCAGTCAGCGTAGCCTGCCATCTAGTACTTGCTTCTGATCTGATGTTTGTGTGAACAACATTTGAATGTCATCAGAGTCAAACAGCTTGGTGCAGAGCATCTTCTTGTCTTCTGACCTTGAAGTGCTTCTGAGCGTGATACCATTAGAACTTCAGTGCTTCTGCTTCTGATCTCAAGTCCTTCTGATGCTTCCATAGACCCATGTTCTGATTCTGCTTGACCATCTTCTGATGTCTTGCCAGACCATGTTCTGATGTCGCATGCTGATCCTTCTGAGTCAGTGCTTCTTGCGCTGATTTTGTGCATACTCTTTATATAATTCTTGAAATGGAAATTGCATAGTATTAGAGTACCACATTATCTCATACAAAATTCATATACATTGTTATCATCAAAACTAAGAATATTGATTAGAACAAATCTTGTTCTAACAAAATTTTCGTCATTTCTTTCTCTTCAAGTGGAGGACAAATTTGAGCAGCAACTTCACGCCATCTCTGAGCGTATTCCTTGAAGATTTCTCTATCCTTTTGAGTCATGGCCCGGAGTTGATCTCTGTCGGGAGCCATATCCAGATTGTACTTATACTGTTTGACGAAGGCCTCTCCGAGGTCTCGAAAAGTACGAATCTCTGAACTGTCCAAGTTCATGTACCATTTGAGTGCAGCACCAGTTAGGTTGTCTTGAAAATAATGAATGAGTAATTGTTGATTATCAGTCTGAGTTGACATCCTTCGAGCGTACATCAAGAGGTGACTTTGTGGGCATGAATTCCCTTTGTACTTCTCGAAATCTGGTACTTTGAATTTGTGAGGAATCTTAACATTTGGAACCAGACAGAGGTCTGCAGCATTCTTTCCAAATAAATCTTGTCCTCGGAGAGTCTTGAGTTCCTTCTGTATTTGCAGAAACTATTCCTAGAACTCGTCCAATCTTTCATACACGCCAGCGTCCTCACTGGGAGCGTGATGATATACTTGTCCATCCGGTGGAGGAAAAGTATGCATAATCGGCTGTGGAGAAGCCATGACAGCAGATCTTGGAATCTCAGCATTTTGTTGTGCGAAACCCATTGCCGTTGCTCTTGGAACTTCAATTTCCAGAGGTCTGTAACCCTCCGGTGGTTGCATCTCCGTTGTAGCTCTTGGAACTTCAGAAACTAGGGGTATGTACCCTTCCGGAATAAATTTATACGGCATGCCCCAAGGTCGGTTGGGTGGCATGGTATACTGAGGAATAGGAGTAGAAACAATCTCGGAAACTACAGTCCTTTGTGGTTCTTCTGGCGTTGGTCGATTCTGCGCAACCACCAGGGCTTCTACCATACTATTGAGCCTTTCAACAGCATCTTTGAGAGTAGTAACCTCTTCTCTAAGTTCTCCATTCTCTTGTTCAAAGTCTTCCATTCTTTTCTTGCGACTTGAATGAGTGTTGTATGGATGAGACAGCTTGAAAGCCTTTGTTCACCTCCTTCTCCTCCTCTCTTTTTGGAGAAAGGAAAGTGATGATTAGATCCGCGATAATTCTCGTGTTAGTGCGTACAACTAAAGCGATGCATGATGTGCAATTAATTTAATATTTTTCAAGGAAACACCATAATTACGTTATGAAACATCAAACTTTTATTAATTAAGCGAAAACGCCATTTTTACACACTTTGAAAAGGGAAATACAGAGAAACATAGAGAAAGGACTCTAAAACTTTGATGAAGAGTCTGATTCTGATTCAGAATCATCCCATGTTGGCATAAGACCCTTCTTCTTATGAAACTTCTTCTTGGGATTCTCCTTCTGAAGTTTTGGACATTCATTCTTGAAGTGTCCAGGCTCATTGCACTCATAGCAGATGACCTTCTTCTTGTCAGATCTTCTGCCACTAGAAGATTCTCCTCTTTCTTGCTTCTTTGAACTTCTGAAGCTCTTGAACTTCCTTTGCTTGCTCTTCCTGAGATGGTTTACCCTTCTGGAGATCATGGACAGTTCATCTTCTTCTTCTGATTCTGATTCTTCAGAATCTACTTCTTCAGCCTGAAAAGCGTTAGTGCATTTTTTATAATTAGATTTTAATGCAATGGACTTACCTTTCTTCTGAGGCTCATTTGCATCCAGCTCTATCTCATGGCTTCTCAAGGCACTGATTAGCTCTTCCAAAGAAACCTCATTCAGATTCTTTGCAATCTTGAATGCAGTCACCATTGGACCCCATCTTCTGGGCAAGCTTCTGATGATCTTCTTTACATGATCAGCCTTTGTGTAGCCTTTGTCTAGAACTCTTAATCCAGCAGTTAGCGTTTGAAATGTGGAGAACATCTTCTCAATGTTTTCATCGTCCTCCATCTTGAAGGCTTCATATTTCTGGATTAGAGCAAGAGCTTTGGTCTTCTTGACTTGAGCATTTCCTTCATGGGTCATTTTCAATGACTCATATATATCATAGGCAGTTTCCCTGTTAGATATCTTCTCATACTCAGCATGAGAGATAGCATTCAGCAAAACAGTCCTACATTTATGATGATTTTTGAAAAGCTTCTTTTGATCATCATTCATTTCTTGTCTTGTAAGCCTTACGCCAGTAGCTTTCACTGGATGTTTGTAACCATCCATCAGAAGATCCCATAAGTCACCATCTAGACCAAGGAAGTAACTTTCAAGTTTATCTTTCCAGTATTCAAAGTTTTCACCATCAAATACTGGTGGTCTAGTATAACCATTGTTACCATTTCCATTGTATTGCTCAGCAGAGCCAGATGTAGATGTAGTTGATGGATCTTCACCAGCCATCTTATACTGAAGCATTTTTCTCTTCCTGAATCTTTTCTAAACACGGTTAAGTGCTTGCACCTTAGAACCGGTGCTCTGATACCGATTGAAGGATAGAAAAAAACGTAGAAAGGGGGGGTTTGAATAAGTGTAGCTTTAAAACTTGTAAGATAAAAACTATTTGCACAATGATTTTTATCCTGGTTCGTTGTTAACTAAACTACTCCAGTCCACCCCCTTGGAGTGATTTACCTCACCTGAGGATTTAATCCACTAATCACACGAGATTACAATGGTTTTCCACTTAGACAACTTCTAAGTCTTCTAGAGTATACTGATCACAACCTGATCACTCTAGGAACAAACTGCTTAGATACCCTCTAAGACTTTCTAGAGTATACTGATCAACAACCTGATCACTCTAGTTCTTACAACTTAATGTAAACAAATTCTTTTAAGAGTTACAATGCTTCTAATAAAGCTATTATCACAACTGTGATTTTCTCTTAAGTTTAAGCTTAATCTCACCAAGATATTACAACAGCAATGTAGTGAGTTTGATGAAGTTTGAGAGCTTTTGAGTTGAACAACGTTTCAGCGTTTTTGCACAAAGTCTTGTATTCAGAATTCGTAACTTAGCTTCTCATCAGAACTTCATATTTGTAGGCGCTTGAGAAGATGACCGTTGGGAGCATATTCCGTACAGCATTGCATTTAATGTTTCACTCTTTTGTCAACTACCTCGAGCCTTGCTTTCATTGTGTCTACTGACGTTGCCTTTAATAGCTTCTAACGTTCCTTTTGTCAGTCAGCGTAGCCTGCCATCTAGTACTTTCTTCTGATCTGATGTTTGTGTGAACAACGTTTGAATGTCATCAGAGTCAAACAGCTTGGTGCAGAGCATCTTCTTGTCTTCTAACCTTGAAGTGCTTCTGAGCGTGATACCATGAGAACTTTAGTGCTTCTGCTTCTGATCTCAAGTCCTTCTGATGCTTCCATAGACCCATGTTCTGATTCTGCTTGACCATCTTCTGATGTCTTGCCAGACCATGTTCTGACGTCGCATGCTGAACCTTCTGAGTCAGTGCTTCTTGCGCTGATTTTGTGCATACTCTTTATATAATTCCTGAAATGGAAATTGTATAGTATTAGAGTACCACATTATCTCATACAAAATTCATATACATTGTTATCATCAAAACTAAGAATATTGATCAGAACAAATCTTGTTCTAACAATCTCCCCCTTTTTGATGATGACAAAAACATACATAAATGATATGAATTTGCGATCAGAATATCAGACGGCTAAAGACAATTACACAGCTTTATCATAAGCATATAAACATTGTGTGAATATGTCTCCCCCTGAGATTAACAATCTCCCCCTGAGATAAATAATCTCCCCCTGAAATAAATACTGGAAGAAATTTATAAATTAAGGACTTCCCTGAGTATTTTCCATTTCAGTTGAGACGATCACATATGCTTAGATCTTCAGAACATTCATAGCTTCTGATTCTTGCTTCCATAGGACAGCTTCAGAGCTTGAATTTCTTCTTGAATCATTGCATGCTAGATTGTATCAGAACATTGTTGAATGTACCAAAGCATCATCAGAGCATCTCTACATCCTGAAATGTTACAGAACAAACTAAACGACAAAAGTTAAAGCATGAATGAATCAGAACATAAAATATGTATCAGAACATATAATTATGTATCAGAGCAAACAATAATGTTTCAGAGCATATTTTAGAACTAAAAACGTGCATCAGAACATAGAAGGAATAAGAATGTGTTAGAGCATATTCTATCATCGGAATATCAGAACATTCTTCCTTCTTGCTTCTGATCTTGAAGCTTTACAGCACTCAGCTTGCTTCAATTTCCATGAGCTTGATTCCATACAGAATTGCTTTTCCACATGTCTTTGCTTCTTATGTTGAGCTTTTAAGAAGATCTTCACTTCCTGCAAAACACTCAAAGACATAGAACTTGCAAATTCTTGTTAGAAATGTGGAGACTTTCTCCCAGCAACTGATAAAATAAATCAGATCATTTATCACATTTTCTCCCCCTTTTTGTCATAACATCAAAAAAACAAAAGATTCAGATGAAAAAACAAACAATATGAGAGAAGAAAAGATAAGTTTCATTGATTAGCAAAAGGAGAATTGTCAGAAGTACAAGGAGAATGCATAGAAAGCAGATGCAAGAAACAAAGAAAAGCAACTAAGACTCAAAGACTAAGATGACCCTAGCTTAGACATAATCTTGGCCAGCATGTCATGAATCCCATTGTTGCTCTCAGTCTGCCTCTCCATGAAGGTGCGGAACTCAGCATTGATCGTGCCTTGCTCGTCCATGCGAGAAGCTAGCTCAGCCTGATTCTTCTGAATAACCTCAAGAGTCTTCGCCAGAAGAGAGGGTTCACCAGAAGAAGCATCACAACTTCTGTTCAGAGGGACAACATTCTGAATTGCAGCTTCCATAGTCAGATCATCACCTTGATTTTCCTCAACAGGAATAGTCCCAGCAGGATGATCTTCAGCATCAGCTTCTTCCATAGAAGCATCTCCTTCATATTCTGCAGCAGGAATATCAGAATCTCCATTCTCAAGAGCTTGAAGAATGGCAGCCAGATTCCTTGGGGCAGAAGGACCTTCAACTTCTGGTGGGTCAACAACTTCTGGAATGACCAAGTTGGGGTCTTCCTCAGAAGGATTTTCCCTTAGAAGGTCAAACAATGACTTGAAGTCTTTAGTCAGAACTGGATACTTAGGTCTCTAGACCACAATATCTCTGCAAGGATTGTCCAGCAGCTCATCAACAAATATCTTCTCCTCAAGAACTCTCCTGTTTCTGATGGGATGATAATAGACACCATTATCAACCTCAAGAAGATAACCAGCATAACCAGGAGCAGCAGCCACTAGTCTCTTCTGAACAGCCATAGCACCAACTTGAAAATCCTGGCGAAAGCTTCTCTAGAGGTTTCTAGTAGAAACATCATCAAGATCATTGAAGAAGGCATCCTTCAAGAGACCAGCCTACTGATAACTTCATTTCTGAACAACTCCAGGTAAATATAAGGTTCAGGTTCAGGAGGGTTGAAGGTGAATCTGTAGTCAGGGTAGAGAAGGCAGTATGGGTTGGATTTTCTGGTAGGAAGGAGATGGGATATAGAAGGTGAAGGTGCTGTGGTTGAAGAAGATGGAATATCTGTGGAGATGGTTGATGAGGACGGTATAACAGTGGGGAGGATTGATGATGATGATGGGATATCAGAAGGTGTGGGAGGACAGACATTTAGTGGAGTGGGGTTCAAAACAGGTGTAGAAAGAGATGGTGGAGGAGGATTTGGAATGGTGAAGGTGTTTTGTGGTTCAGAGGGAGGAGGTTGGGTAGAAGATTGAGGTTCAGAAGGAGGAGGTTGATATACTTGCCTGGAGAAGTTACCCGTTCTTATTGCTTGAAAAGAATCTACTTTAAGAGGGTCAAAAGTGACCTTCTGCCTCTTAGTTTCTCTAGCAGCTTCTTCTGCAGCCTTTCTCTTCAGCCTTGCTTCTTGCTTCCTCTGAGCCTTCTTCTGAAGATCAGCTTGAGAAGGAAGCACTCTTCCACGAATCCATGCAGGATCAACAGAAGATTGAGTTCTAACAGAAGCTTCCAAGTAACGCTTAACAGCCTTGTGAAGTTCTGCTTGGAACAATGTAGCAAAGCCTTCCACAGGAGTTCTTCTAGACATAATATCTAGGAAGCTTGCAGGAGCAGAAGTTACATCTCTGATAAGTTGCAGCCTTAACAGATCAACACCATTGAAGACAGGACCTTGAATGATTCCAAAGAACCTAGGCGTTCCAATAGTCCTCAGAGAATCCATCAAATCACTTTCTATCAGAATATCCGAGATCATTCTGGCGAAAGGAATAGTATATCTGGGAAGGTGAGGGTACTTCTCACGTTCTTCATCTCTTGACTCTTCAATAGCCAACTTCAAATTCTGAAAAAGAATGTTGGAGATGTTAAGTTCAATTCTTCTTCCAATGCAGAAGAGAGTGTATTTGTGATCAGGACTGATGTAGGAGGAGGAGAACGACTGCCTTCTGTGATGAAGAGAACCCAGAATAATTTCAGCCCACACTTGATAAAACGCCCTCAATGTACCGGTTTTATGGGATTCAATACCAGTAGCAAATGAGATTTGTTTTTCAACCTGTAGCCAGTTAACTCTACCATGAAGAGGACCAGTGCATCCTTCTTCATCATCCAGGTTGTACAGTTTCCTGATCAGTTTCTCAGTTATCACAACTTCATGCCCTAACACGAAGGATATGATAGCAGTTGGAGTAACGGTTGCATGAGCCCAGAAGTCTTTCACAAGAGTTGGATAAATAGGTCCAACCAATCTACCAAGATAGTTTGACCAGCCTTGTTCCAAGATCCTTGCATCAGGATGGAAACCATTTGCTTTCATATTTTCAAAATCCACAGCAGACTCACAAAGAACTTCCATTTCTTCAGTAGGAATGGAGCAGGTTTTCAACGGAGCAAAATCACGCTTACTCAGAACTAGTTGAGTGGATGATACTTCTGTTTGGCTTGCATAGCTTGATGAAGGATTCATGGTGAAATGCTTGGTTTCAGAACAAAGCTAGGGTTTGTGCGATGAATGCAAAGAGAGAGACAAATGAATAAAGAGAGAGCGAAAAAGATGAAATGAAGATGAAGCGGGTTATTTAAAGGATTGAATAAAAGAAAATAATAAATGCAGTATGGTTTAAGTGAAATGATTACAGGAAAACATGACATCAATGCATTTAATGAGAAATGACGTTAGGAGAGATAAAGTGACAAAATGAAATGATTTGCACAGTTACCTAGGGCGGCGTCTCCTCAACTGCACGCATGCTTGTCCAGAAATAGTAAACACGTGTTCGTTTTCTGGAAAGACTGGTGACAGCTGTTTTGCTTTAAAAGAGCTTCTGAATCAACTTAGATAATGAAACGTTAGTGATAACAGAATCAGAACTTCTAATTGATTATTATCATAACTTCTTATAAACACCTAGTTCTGACATATTTCAGAAGATAACCATACATGAGATCTTCTCATCTTCTCATTCTGGGCATAAATCCATACTGATATTCTTCAGAATGAACTTAAACCTATCTTCAGCAAGGGGTTTTGTAAAGATATCTGCCCATTGATGGTCTGTATCCACAAAGTTCAAAGAGAGAACACCCTTCTGAACATAGTCCCTAATAAAATGATGTTTAATCTCAATATGTTTAGCTTTGGAATGCAAGATTGGATTCTTTGATAAACATATGGCAGATGTATTATCACAGAAGATAGGAATGTTACTCTCATATATCTGATAATCTACTAGCTGACTCTTCATCCAGAGCAAATGGTAGCTTGCTTCTTGCTGTACCAGGAGATCAAATGACTTCCAAGAAATTGACAACTTCCAGAAGTACTCTTTCTATCAACTCTATCTCCAGCATAGTCAGCATCACAAAATCCTACTAAGTTGTATTCTTTAGATCTTCTGTAGACTAAACCAACATTAGTAGTACCTTTCAGATACCTCAGAATTCTCTTAACAACAGTTAAGTGAGATTCTCTGGGATCTGATTGGAATCTAGCACACAAACAAACACTCAATAGAATGTCAGGTCTAGAAGTAGTTAAATATAGAAGAGATCCAATCATACCTCTGTACAACTTCTGATCTACCTTCTTACTTACCTCATCCTTACCTAGAACACACGTTGGATGCATAGGAGTTTTGGCTTCTTTGCTTTCAGAAAGCTTAAACTTCTTCAGAAGTTCTTTCACATTCTTCGTTTGATGAACATAAGTTCCATCAGAAGTTTGATTGATTTGAATCCCAAGAAAATACTTGAGTTCACCCATCATACTCATTTCAAATTCAGCCTGCATAGACTTAGCAAACTCCTTTCCAAGTGAAGCATTAGATGTTCCAAAGATTATATCATCAACATAAAATTGACAAATTAAGATATCCTTCTTAGATGTTTTACAGAAGAGAGTTGTATCCACTTGTCCTCTAGTGAAACCATTGTCCAGAAGGAAAGAACTTAACCTTTCGTACCAAGCTCTAGGAGCTTGCTTCAATCCATACAATGATTTCTTAAGTTTGAAAACATGTTATGGAGACTTAGAGTCTTCAAAACCAGGAGGTTGGTGGACATAGACTTCCTCATCTATATAGCCATTTAAGAAGGCACTCTTAACATCCATCTGATACAGAGTGATGTTATGCTGAGTGGCAAAAGAAATTAATATGCGAATAGATTCTAACCTGGCCACTGGTGCAAAGGTTTCTGTATAGTCAATCCCTTCTTGCTGACTATATCCCTTAGCCACCAGTCTGACTTTGTTTCTTACCACTTCTCCCTTCTCACTAAGCTTGTTTCTGAACACCCATTTTGTACCAATGATGTTGAATCCTTTTGGTCTAGGAACCAAATCCCATACATCATTCCTTGTAAACTGGTTCAATTCTTCTTGCATGGCAATTATCCAGTCTGGATCTTCTAGAGCTTGATCAACAGAAGTTGGCTCGATCAAAGAAACAAGACCTAATTGACATTCTGCATTGTTCTTAAGGAATGCTCTTGTTCTGATAGGATCATCTTTCTTTCCAAGGATCACATCTTCTGAGTGAGCTGAGGTGAGTCTAGAAGATCTTCTGACTGTTGGCTCTTCAGAAATTCTGAGATTCTCTAAAGATGCAGCAACTTGATCTTCTAATTCTTTGCTTCTGCGATTTTCAGCTTCTGAAACTTTGCTTCTTGGTTCTACAGCTTCTGATATGTCAATATCTATATCTGCAAAATTCTCAAACTGCTTTGGCTTTTCAAGACCAAGCTTATCATCAAATCTGATATTGATTGACTCTTCTACAACCAATGTTTCAGTATTGTATACTTTGTAGCCTTTAGAGCGTTCAGAATATCCAAGAAGGAAACATTTTTGTGCCTTAGAATCAAACTTACCAAGATGATCTTTAGTATTCAGAATAAAACACACACATCCAAAAGGATGAAAATATGAAATGTTGGGCTTTCTGTTCTTTCACAATTCATAAGGAGTCTTATTTAGAATAGGTCTTATAGAGATTCTATTCTGAATATAACATGCAGTGTTTATTGCCTCTGCCCAGAAGTGCTTAGCCATATTGGTCTCATTGATCATGGTTCTGGCCATTTCTTGTAGAGTCCTATTCTTTCGCTCTACAACTCCATTTTGCTGTGGAGTTCTAGGGCAAGAGAAATCATGGGCAATACCATTTTCTTTGAAGAACTCCTCAAAGAATCTGTTCTCGAATTCGCCACCATGATCACTTCTGACCTTTATGATTTTGCACTCCTTCTCAGATTGGATCTGAGTGCAGAATTCAAAGAACACTGAATGAGACCCATCCTTGTGTTTTAAGAACTTTACCCATGTCCAGCGGCTATAATCATCTACGATGACTAATCCATATTTCTTCCCTCTAATAGATGCTGTTTTGACTGGTCCAAACAGATCAATGTGCAGAAGTTCTAACGGCCCTGAGGAAGAGACAACATTCTTAGATTTGAATGCAGGTTTGGAGAACTTGCCCTTCTGACATGCTTCACAATGAGTATCTGATTTGTATTTCAGATTTGGGAGTCCTCTGACCAGATTTAGTTTGTTAATCTGAGAAATCTTTCTCAAACTAGCATGTCCTAATCTTCTGTGCCAGACCCATTGCTCTTCAGAAACAGACATAAGGCAAGTCACTTCTGCTTCTCAAGATCTGAAAGATCAATCTTATAAATGTTGTTCTTTCTCTTGCCTGTAAATAGGATTGAGCCATCCTTCTGACATACAGCCTTGCAAGACTTTTGATTGAAGATTATGTCATAACCATTGTCACTTAATTGACTTATGGACAATAAGTTATGCGCTAATCCTTCTACAAGAAGTACATTAGTTATGGAAGGAGAGTTACCAATACTTATGTTTCCAGAGCCAATAATCTTGCCCTTCTGATCTCCTCCAAACTTGACTTCTCCACCAGACTTAAGCACCAAGTCTTGGAACATAGACCTTCTTCCCGTCATGTGTCGCGAGCACCTAGAGTCCAGGTACCATGACATTTTGTGCTTTGTCTTCTTTGCTGCTAAGGATATCTGCAACAGAAATTATCTTCTCCTTAGGTACCCACAATTTCTTGGGTCCTTTCTTGTTAGTTTTCCTCAAGTTCTGACTGAACTTGGGTTTAGCATGATAAGTAACAGGAGGAACAACATGATATTCTTTAGGTTTGGCAGCATGATATCTTTTAGGTTGTGTCACATGCTTCTTGGTGTGTGAAGTGTGAAAACTCTGTGCATGTGAAGTGAGCCTAATATCATGTGAGTGGCCATATTTGAACTGATCATACAATGGCTTGTATGTGATTTTCAAATCATCAACAGGTTCAAATTTGTGTGAGGTATCACCCTCATAGCCAAAACCAAACCTTTTGTTTCCAGAGACACCATATATCATAGAAGCAAGATGACTTCTGCCAATACTTCTAGATAGGAACTTTCTGAAGCTCGAGTCATATTCTTTCAGAATATGATTGAGACTAGGAATGGATTTTTCTGATTCAGAAGGAGATCCAATATCTTTGGATAATATTAAAACTTTTTCCTTCAATTCAGAATTTTCCACTTCCAGCTTCTTAGTTTCAAATTCAAATTGCTTTTTCAGCTTTTTGTATTTGATACTTAAATGAGCCTTGAGTTCCAGAAGTTCAGTTAAACTGGAAACTAACTCTTCTCTAGATAGTTCAGAAAATACCTCTTCAGAATCTAATTCTGATGTAGATTCTAATCCATCATCCACTGTGGCCATCAGTGCAAGATTTGCTTGCTCTCCTTCAGAGTCTGATTCTGATTCAGAATCATCCCATGTTGGCATAAAACCCTTCTTCTTATGAAACTTCTTCTTGGGATTCTCCTTCTGAAGTTTTGGACATTCATTCTTGAAGTGTCCAGGCTCATTGCACTCATAGCAGATGACCTTCTTCTTGTCAGATCTTCTGCCACTAGAAGATTCTCCTCTTTCAAGCTTCTTTGAACTTCTGAAGCTCTTGAACTTCCTTTGCTTGCTCTTCCTGAGATGGTTTACCCTTCTGGAGATCATGGACAGTTCATCTTCTTCTTCTGATTCTGATTCTTCAGAATCTACTTCTTCAGCCTGAAAAGCGTTAGTGCATTTTTTATAATTAGATTTTAATGCAATGGACTTACCTTTCTTCTGAGGCTCATTTGCAACCAGCTCTATCTCATGGCTTCTCAAGGCAATGATTAGCTCTTCCAAAGAAACCTCATTCAGATTCTTTGCAATCTTGAATGCAGTCATCATTGGACCCCATCTTCTGGGCAAGCTTCTGATGATCTTCTTTACATGATCAGCCTTTGTGTAGCCTTTGTCTAGAACTCTTAATCCAGCAGTTAGCGTTTGAAATCTTGAGAACATCTTCTCAATGTTTTCATCGTCCTCCATCTTGAAGGTTTCATATTTCTGGATTAGAGCAAGAGCTTTGGTCTTCTTGACTTGAGCATTTCCTTCATGGGTCATTTTCAATGACTCATATATATCATAGGCAGTTTCCCTGTTAGATATCTTCTCATACTCAGCATGAGAGATAGCATTCAGCAAAACAGTCCTACATTTATGATGATTTTTGAAAAGCTTCTTTTGATCATCATTCATTTCTTGTCTTGTAAGCCTTACGCCAGTAGCTTTCACTGGATGTTTGTAACCATCCATCAGAAGATCCCATAAGTCACCATCTAGACCAAGGAAGTAACTTTCAAGTTTATCTTTCCAGTATTCAAAGTTTTCACCATCAAATACTGGTGGTCTAGTATAACCATTGTTACCATTTCCATTGTATTGCTCAGCAGAGCCAGATGTAGATGTAGTTGATGGATCTTCACCAGCCATCTTATACTGAAGCGTTTTTCTCTTCCTGAATCTTTTCTAAACACGGTTAAGTGCTTGCACCTTAGAACCGGCGCTCTGATACCGATTGAAGGATAGAAAAAAACGTAGAAAGGGGGAGTTTGAATAAGTGTAGCTTTAAAACTTGTAAGATAAAAACTATTTGCACAATGATTTTTATCCTGGTTCGTTGTTAACTAAACTACTCCAGTCCACCCCCTTGGAGTGATTTACCTCACCTGAGGATTTAATCCACTAATCACACGAGATTACAATGGTTTTCCACTTAGACAACTTCTAAGTCTTCTAGAGTATACTGATCACAACCTGATCACTCTAGGAACAAACTGCTTAGATACCCTCTAAGACTTTCTAGAGTATACTGATCAACAACCTGATCACTCTAGTTCTTACAACTTAATGTAAACAAATTCTTTTAAGAGTTACAATGCTTCTAATAAAGCTATTATCACAACTGTGATTTTCTCTTAAGTTTAAGCTTAATCTCACTAAGATATTACAACAACAATGTAGTGAGTTTGATGAAGTTTGAGAGCTTTTGAGTTGAACAACGTTTCAGCGTTTTTGCACAAAGTCTTGTATTCAGAATTCGTAACTTAGCTTCTCATCAAAACTTCATATTTATAGGCGCTTGAGAAGATGACCGTTGGGAGCATTTTATGCTTTGCGTATTCCGTACAACATTGCATTTAATGTTTCACTCTTTTGTCAACTACCTCGAGCCTTGCTTCGCTGTGTCTACTGACGTTGCCTTTAATAGCTTCTAACGTTCCTTTTGTCAGTCAGCGTAGCCTGCCATCTAGTACTTGCTTCTGATCTGATGTTTGTGTAAACAACATTTGAATGTCATCAGAGTCAAACAGCTTGGTGCAGAGCATCTTCTTGTCTTCTGACCTTGAAGTGCTTCTGAGCGTGATACCATGAGAACTTCAGTGCTTCTGCTTCTGATCTCAAGTCCTTCTGATGCTTCCATAGACCCATGTTCTGATTCTGCTTGACCATCTTCTGATGTCTTGCCAGACCATGTTCTGATGTCGCATGCTGATCCTTCTGAGTCAGTGCTTCTTGCGCTGATTTTGTGCATACTCTTTATATAATTCTTGAAATGGAAATTGCATAGTATTAGAGTACCACATTATCTCATACAAAATTCATATACATTGTTATCATCAAAACTAAGAATATTGATTAGAACAAATCTTGTTCTAACAAAATTTTCGTCATTTCTTTCTCTTCAAGTGGAGGACAAATTTGAGCAGCAACTTCACGCCATCTCTGAGCGTATTCCTTGAAGCTTTCTCTATCCTTTTGAGTCATGGCCCGGAGTTGATCTCTGTCAGGAGCCATATCCAGATTGTACTTATACTATTTGACAAAGGCCTCTCCGAGGTCTCGAAAAGTACGAATCTCTGAACTGTCCAAGTTCATGTACCATTTGAGTGCAGCACCAGTTAGGTTGTCTTGAAAATAATGAATGAGTAATTGTTGATTATCAGTCTGAGTTGACATCCTTCGAGCGTACATCAAGAGGTGACTTTGTGGGCATGAATTCCCTTTGTACTTCTCGAAATCTGGTACTTTGAATTTGTGAGGAATCTTAACATTTGGAACCAGACAGAGGTCTGCAGCATTCTTTCCAAATAAATCTTGTCCTCGGAGAGTCTTGAGTTCCTTCTGTATTTGCAGAAACTATTCCTAGAACTCGTCCAATCTTTCATACACGCCAGCGTCCTCACTGGGAGCGTGATGATATACTTGTCCATCCGGTGGAGGAAAAGTATGCATAATCGGCTGTGGAGAAGCCATGACAGCAGATCTTGGAATCTCAGCATTTTGTTGTGCGAAACCCATTGCCGTTGCTCTTGGAACTTCAATTTCCAGAGGTCTGTAACCCTCCGGTGGTTGCATCTCCGTTGTAGCTCTTGGAACTTCAGAAACTGGGGGTATGTACCCTTCCGGAATAAATTTATACGGCATGCCCCAAGGTCGGTTGGGTGGCATGGTATACTGAGGAATAGGAGTAGAAACAATCTCGGAAACTACAGTCCTTTGTGGTTCTTCTGGCGTTGGTCGATTCTGCGCAACCACCAGGGCTTCTACCATACTATTGAGCCTTTCAACAGCATCTTTGAGAGTAGTAACCTCTTCTCTAAGTTCTCCATTCTCTTGTTCAAAGTCTTCCATTCTTTTCTTGCGACTTGAATGAGTGTTGTATGGATGAGACAGCTTGAAAGCCTTTGTTCACCTCCTTCTCCTCCTCTCTTTTTGGAGAAAGGAAAGTGATGATTAGATCCGCGATAATTCTCGTGTTAGTGCGTACAACTAAAGCGATGCATGATGTGCAATTAATTTAATATTTTTCAAGGAAACACCATAATTACGTTATGAAACATCAAACTTTTATTAATTAAGCGAAAACGCCGTTTTTACACACTTTGAAAAGGGAAATACAGAGAAACATAGAGAAAGGACTCTAAAACTTTGATGAAGAGTCGACTTCACGTTCTAACATTTTCTTCTGTTTCTTGAGCTGAGCGTTCTCTGATGTGAGCTGATCGATGATCCAGGAAGCAGGAGGGATATGATGAGAAAGCGACGATTGTGTCACTTGTCGATCGAGTACTTCAAGTAACTCATCCTTCCTTCTTAGGATGTTCTGAATCTTGAACCCTTGAAGATGAGATGAGATGGGCAAATTTTGGGGTATGACAGCTGCCCCTGTTCAATCTTCTTAAACCTGAAGAGTCAGATAGGCACGTCTGCTTATCGTGATCTAAAGGTAGAAGATGATTGAACACTGAAGGGCCCCGAAATTTACATTTGCTGGTGCTAGCCAGGGTTTTATGAGGAACAGGCTTAGAGATGCAATTTGCAGGAGATTACAACCAACGGGATGAGATTGTGATAATAATATTTCTTGTTAGCATGAATCCCATCCTGAATTATAAAATTAGCTTGATGCAATATTATGATGCATGTAATATATGTATGTATGTATTATGAATAATGTATGCATGAGTTAGTTATGTTAGTCGAGGTATGTTAGTAACTTTGGAAAAGAAGAAAAAAATAAAACCCTTGTTTGTTACCGGTGAAGTTTTGAGGGAGATCACTGCCGAGGGACTAACGTGATGAATAAACCCAATTGAGGAACCCTTTGAAAAACCCTGTTGTAAAACCCTTTGTAGATCCTTATCGTAAAACCCTTTTGTAAAACCCTTTGTAAAACCCTTTGTAGTTTTGAAGGAGATCACTGCCGAGGGACTAACGTGATGAATAAACCCAATTGAGGAACCCTTTGTAAAATAATTCACTTGCTACGCCAGCTTACCTACACCAAAGTTCCTGGAAAGGACGAGAGATGTATGGACACCACTATATGGTTGAAGCGCATTAGTGACTCCGTATAATAGTTTCTGATCAGGGAAAATAAATCCCTATTTGCTGCCGAAGATGATATTGACTAGCGTGAAGATTTGAAGGAGATCACTGCCGAGGGACTAACGTGATGAATAAATGTAGCTATCAGTAGCGAGGGCTCGCAGTTTGTTGTGTAGAAGATAATCAACTTGCTATAGTGCTAGCAAGCTTTTGCAGTTTGTAAATAACCCATTTACTATAGTTTTAGTAAGTCTTCGCAGTTTGTGTAACCCACTTACTATAGTTCTAGTAAGTCTTCGTAGTTGGTGTAACCCACTTACTATAGTTCTAGTAAGTCTTCGTAATTATCTTGGATGGGAGAGGAATCACTTGTTATAGTTCTAACAGGTTTACCTGCGTAAAGGAGTCACTTGCTATGGTTCTAGCAAGCTTACCTGCACCAAAGGAATCACTTGCCATAGTTCTGACAAGCTTACCTGCACTAATAGGGATCACTTGCCATGGTTTTGACAAGCTTACCTGCACCAATAGGGATCACTTGCCATGGTTTTGACAAGCTTACTTGCACCAATAGGGATCACTTGCCATAGTTCTAGCAAACTTACCTGCACCAAAAGGAATCATCTGCTATAGTTCTAGCAAACTTACCTGCACCAAAGGAATCATTTGCTATGGTTCTAGCAAACTTACCTGCACCAAAGGAATCATTTTCTATAGTTCTAGCAAACTTACCTGCACCAAAGGAATCATTTGCTATAGTTCTAGCAAACTTACCTGCACCCATAGGGATCACTTGCCATAGTTCTGACAAGCTTACCTGCACCAATAGGAATCATTTGCTATAGTTCTAGCAAACTTACCTGCACCAAAGGAATCATTTGATATTGTTCTAGCAAACTTACCTGCACCAAAGGAATCATTTTCTATTGTTCTAGCAAACTTACATGCACCAAAAGGAATCATTTGCTATGGTTCTAGCAAACTCACCTGTATAAAAAGGATCACTTGTCATGGTTCTGACAAGCTTACCTACATCCAAGGAATTACCTGCCATGGTTCTGACAAGCGTACCTGTATAAAAGATTTACTTGTTATAGTGCTAGCAAGATCACCTGTGTAAAAGATTGTTTTGTAAATGCATATGAACTATGTGTATGCATGTGATCCCGTTGTTTGTACAATGCGATGTATGAACCGTCTGTATGTGTAATGTAAATGTCATATGTATAGATAAATGCCTATATGTGCAGGCTAGTCAGTATGTATATGCTAATGTGAATGCTAATATGATGACCCCCGGATTTTATCTCCTTATAACCTATTGAATTTGTTTAAACAATGCAGCGACTATGCTTATGCTGACTAGTAATGCTTATGCGTAGAAGCGGAACTTCAGGTTTCAGTCTCCTTCTAGACCATTAGGTCCTGAACCAATCCCTTGGTACCCTTTGTCCTTTTGAATTGTTTAGGCATTTCGATGTATGAGATATGATGTATTAACCAATGTATGTAATGTATGACTTATGTATATTTGCATGATACTCCCATGCTAGGTTGTTGGTAACCAAAGCGTATATAGCTTGCTAGTGTTGTAGGGTGTGATGTTAGCGCGACTTCCCAGTCCCTGTTTTTGAATTTTTAAGATCGTAGTTAGGATAAAGATTTGTTCGAGGTTGTAAAGTGTGAGGATGCCTTTTCCTTTTGCTGTGCGCCTTGCTCCGGTTTGGCTTGTTTTTGAAATACTTCGCGCCTTTTGATTTTTCGAAGTTCTCCACGTCTTTAACCTTTTGCAATTCGTACCTTTAACCTCTTAAAATTCTCCACACCTTTAACCTTTGGAGATTCTCCACACCTTTAACCTTTTGCAATTCTTCGCACCTTTAACCTCTTAAAATTCTCCACATCTTTAATCTTTTGGAATTCTCTAGCTTTAACCTCCACCCCTTTAACCTCTTGAAATTCTCCACACCTTTAACCTTTTGAGGTTCTTCGCACCTTTAACCTTTTGAGGTTCTCCACACCTACACCTTTAACCTTTCGAATTGTTCGCCCTTTGGATTTGATATCCACTGCCCCAATATTTTTGTGGTAAATGATGCCTCTGATCTCCAAGTCATGAAGGAAGTGCTCCAAGAAATAACCTTGTCATACAAATGTGATACATATGCTTCAGCGTTTAGGTCGAAGGGTGTGCCCTTGATATCCAGGATATGGAGGGCTATCCATAGTGTTCTTATCCGTTTGGTTTGAATTCTTCCCATGTTTGACATGCCCCTGTTTGATATTGCTTTGAGATGTGACCCAAGTCGATTGAACCTTAGGATGAATGCCCCTAGTTAATAGCATCTTTGATTGCATGCCCCTGTAATCCTTGAAATTTTCCCCTTGCTTAGGAGAACCCTCTGGACGTGGTTTCCCCATTCAAGAGTCTTTATTAGAAATGATCGCCTTTGATTAAACCAATTTTGAGATCTCCTTGATGCTAAGTGTATATTCGTAGATGACGCCATGCCCTTTGAGAAGTAACTCCAATGCGATGCGCATGCAAGTTTTGAAATCGAAGTCCGTTATGAATTAGAACTGGATGATTATAAATGAATGTTTGAAGAAGCGCAGTGGTTAGGAATAGTTTTAACAACCCTAGGAGTCGGTATAACAAAATCCTGCTTAATATGCTTTCGTAGTTAACCTTGCCTCAATTAGGACTTTTAAATGTTGTAACTTGGTCTGGTTCGTGGTTCAAGAAACAACGGATATAAGGCTCGAAATTTTATTTACCCCACCCCTTTCTCCTTGATGTTCTCCCAATCCTAAAAATTCGCCTAATCCAATGAATGTGCTTTGTATGTAAGAGAATCGTTTCAGTTTTGATGTTGAGCAGAAGCCTCATTAGATATCCAAGCACTGATGAAAAAATGTTGTAAAGATCCAAGCATTGATGGGAAGCTTCGATGATTTAGCAGTCACAAGATTATCCTTTGTATTTCGCCTTTGTTTTTTTTTCTATCCCTTATTTTTGCATGAGCCAATTCCTTTGAATTTGATCCATCGGGATGCCCTAATTTTTGCCTAAGTCATTTTGTTTTCTTTCATGGAATTTTCCATTTTGACTTAGCGAGCGCTTTCCTCCTTTTTTTTTTGAATGCTCCTTTTAACATATTGATCCTTGGATATCGAATGTTGTGACTGCCATGTTGACCTCGATTTGTAAGCTTCAACTTTGATACGTCTTTGATGATGTATTGAGGAAGAAGTATATTGCTTCCTCATTTTTTGATGAATGCGAGGAAGAAGATGTGCTTAAACCTTTGCTTGATCCTTATGCTTGAACCTTTGCTTCAACCTTTGCTTGACCCTTATGCTTGAACCTTTGCTTCAACCTTTGCTTGACCCTTTGCTTGAACCCTTGCTTGGATTGGATGATTCTCTTGACAGCCAAAATACACCATTGAATTAATCGAAATCTATCCTGCCCCTGGTTGAAATCAAGGTTTATTTGAAAAGTAGAAACAAACTCCAACTCCGGGCTCGAGGGGGTAACGAGGGATTAACATTCTTATATCTCCATTGTTTAGGAATTGAAACAATGCATGTACACCGTCGGCTCGGTCTTACCTTGAAAGCATATGTTTAGCAAGATTTAGTTGTTTGTATTTTGTTATTCTCCTTTAAGTTTTTTAATACTTGGAAATTGAAATTGAAGTAGAATAGAAGGGTGCGAGTGGGAAGTCGTATTAGTGATAGAATGAAGCGAATGAATTGACTCCAAAACCTGCATGGTTACACCATTAGAATTATTAATCATAAGGTACAACTTATATCCCAGGTAACACTTAGCGATCGTAGGGGTTTCAATTCTGACATGATAAACGCATGTTGATCCTAGGGGAAATCTCCTTTGTTAATCCAATGACTTAGTTTTACTTCTTAGTTCTGTGACTTGTAGAAGTAAAGGGTAACCTCGAACTCTCTTTAGGCATGTCAAACCTGTCGGGAATAAATTGTTAGTGGTGGGTTTTCGTTGTCCGGAACTTCAAGAGTTTCCTTTGACTGAACCTCTTTCACTTTTTCTAAGGGTAGTATCACACCGTTTGCAACCTTCAGTGTTTGTAAATTGATATAGACAACCTACGACCTTTTTTCCCCTTGGTGGGGAGTTAACATATGTCGCCTTCCCTCCATCGGAATTATACATCTTTGTTCAGGATATTGCCCCAGTTGGACTGACCCTTGCCCCCCAAGTTATCGTAGAGCGTCCTTGTAAGTTTTGCTATGTTTTAAGATGAACCCCTTAATGACTAGATACCTCTTGAGTGTATTTATGAGGGAACTTCTTTGTTAAACTAATCCTTGCTTGATGATAACCTTTGTTGTATTTACGATCCTGTTACGAAAAGGCCTGGACATGTGGCTGGCATGGTGAAAGGCATCCTTTTTATCTTTGTAAGACCAAGTTCATTTTCATCTCCTAATAATTTATCCTTCTCTCTCCATAGTTTGTGATCCTTTTGATTTTCTTTGTGAGTCACGGGAAATTGGCTAGCACGGTAAGTATGGATACGGGAGAAGGTAGAAATGCAAATGTAAATATATGAAAATGCAAATGCATGCGTATGCAAAAGACTCCTCTTTTTGTGTATATTATGACTCCTTATATGCAGTGCAATGCAGACGTGCGACAAATATAACTCTAAGGATAGCCTATGCGGATTTAGAGGTGACATTAGACCCTAGTGAAATCCTTGCAAGCTAGATGTTATGACGCGCTAATGGAAATCCCTTAGATTAGGGAGTATGCAGAAGGTAGCAGCTGGTGACCGTTCAAGACAGTCACCAAATCTTATGGCCATCGAGGGGCCGTTCGACGTGTACCAACGAAGTTGTCCCTTCTGGGAAGGTTCTCTATGCGGAACACAACCTATCTAAGGACGATACTGGACGAAGTGAAATCCCTACAGGCTAGGGATGAAAGATGTACAAACCGAAATCCAAAACCCTACAAGCTAGGGGATCCGCGGGAGAAGGCACATGGTGATCGTTCAAGACAATCACCAGATCTCATGGCCATCTAGAGGCCAATCGACGTGCATTAATAAAGATGTCCTTTGTGGGAAGGTTCCTTATGAAGAACACAACTTATCTAAGGACAATATCGGACAAAGTGGAATCCCTACAGGCTAGGGATGAAAGATGTATAAACCAAAATCCAAAACCCTACAAGCTAGGGGATGCCCGGGAGCAGGCACATGGTGATCGTTCAAGACAGTCACCAGATCTCATGGCCATCGAGAGGCCAATTGACGTATGCTAACGAAGATGTCTTTCGTGCGAAGAATGCGACCTTGGAAGTAGAATCCGTACCGGCTAGGGGGTGCGTAGATGTAGGTGCAGGTTGACTGTTCAAGACAGCCACTAGGTCTCATGTCCATCGAGATACCAATTGACGTGCGTGAATGGAGATGTCCTTCGTGGGAAGGACATGATCTTGGAAATAGCATCCCTACGGGCTAGGGAACGCGTAGGAAGACCTGCATGAATAAAACACAGATATTCGTAGTATATAAATTGCAAACATATAATAAGCACCTAACCCTAAGTTCATAGGTTCGGCATGACGGCTTAGGGAGTCTACCCTTCCTATGGGTATGTTCTAACAAGGGTCTCATGGGGCCGTTCGTAGCCTCCGAGACTTTTTGTCTCTTTGGATTTTAGAACAACTCATTTGCCCATGAGGTTCGAGTTTTAGGGGTAGGTTCTCAGAGAGATCGGCCAAATACCAAGTCCTGCCCTCAACAAAGTCAAGCCTCGTTTTGGACATTTCCGGATATTCAACCCACTCTGAGTGGAATTATCAATAAGACTTGTAGGAGATGCAAGTCTCCCATGGTCTTAAGGATAATTCCCACACTTATGTTTTAACCACAATTTATATATCCCAGAAAAAGGATAATAAACAAATATTTTACATATTAAAATAATAACAGTAAATAAACATTTATTTAAATGACTGTAAAAAATTACTGTAAATAAAAAAATTGTAAATAAATAAATAAATAAATAAAATATTTAATAAAACCTAAACCATAACCCCAAAATCCAAACCCTGAAAATTTAGCCAAACCCTGCTAATTAACCTGTATCCTAAACCTTGAACTAAAACTAGGAGCATAATAATTCACCATTTTAAGTTATCCCCAGCAGAGTCGCCAGCTGTAGCAACCTGCCCTAAAAATATAGATTTAGAGTCGCCACCTATTCTACCAGGGCGAATAGGAAACCCTACGAAGTTAAGAAATCTGGGTAAGTTATTATATTCAAGTCAAGGGAAGGTGTTAGGCACCCTTAACCTTTTCATAAGGTTTTAAGTTTAAGGCAAAGGTTTGTGGCTAAAGATGTTAAGGTTTAGGGTTTATAGCTAAGGAAATGAATAGGGTGAAAGGTGAGATTTTGGGGAAGGGGACTCGCCTTGTTACCAAGTGCCTACGTACCTCCTTATAGAGGATCAGAGTCTACGTAGTTCGGGGCAGGGTTGTACGCCTTAGAATTAGTATGAATGTGTTGAAGGTATTTTGAATTACCTTATCGTAGTTTTGAAATTCGCAGTTTGCAAGGTATTTTGAATTACCTTATCGCAGTTTTGAAAAGCCGTAGTTTTGTGAAAGAGATGTATTTTGAATAGCGTACAACCCTGATTAAAGTATGTTCTATTAATCGCGGTGATTAATAGATTTAATCACCATAATTAACAGATTTAATAGGAATTGCTGATTATTTTAATCGATTAATTCGATTATCACCGTTAGCAAATTGATGTGTTTTAATTAGATTATTAATTATCGTTACTCCTCCGATCAATAGATTTGATCAAAATAAATAACGAATTGATAAAATATGCTAATCATCGTAACCAATAGAATCGGTTAAAACCCTTTAGCAAAATAAGCCTTATTTGAATTTATTATTTAAATAATTAAATAATCGATTATTATTCATCGCAACCGATTAATTTAATCGAGATGAATAATAAATGAAATCCTAATACTAAATCATATTATTAATTTAATTTACAAATAAATTATAATACATAACAAAGAATATTAAGTTTAAATTATTAATTGTGTAAATAATAAAAAACAACATAAAAACCTGGTTTTGATTGCATGTGACTGAGTGCTGCAGTCCTACTGTGGTCTTTCCTGGGTTGTGCGCGTTGGATCCGTTGAAATTAGCATTTTAAAAATAATTGTCTACTACCAGGGATCAAACCCTAGTTTCAAAGGGTGGAAAACGCATCATGTGGCCAAGTGAGTTGCATCTGTTAGTTGTTAAATATATACTTAATAAAATTAAATAAGAAACAATAGAATAAATGAGAAATTCAAACACTAGAATCAAATTGGGCCCACTAGACAGGCTGCAGCCAATTAGAATTAGGGAGAGGAGATTGGACTTTTTGACCAACAAACCAAGGACTGCCACGCGCGCAAAGAGAGAGGGTCCTTGTTGACTGGCGAATACAAACGTGCCACCGCGTAGTCAAGCTTTCAGCGTCACTATTCATCACCACCAACCTCCAGATCTGCAGAAATTGATGCGAGTTTATCTATGGAATTACCTGCGGATTTTCCGCAGGTTCTTTCTCTTCAACCTGCAAAATCAAAACTCAGAGAAACAACGTTAACAACGTGACCCAAGTGCCCAAATCCCATAATTAGACCAAGGCGAACTCAATGGTGTGATTATTTCAAACTATAGCGCCCTGTATCTTGAAACCCGAGGCAAACTTATTCCTTTCCCTAACAATGGTGATTTTCTCTACAACCATCAAAACTCTCCACTAATGGTCCAGAGCATCTCTAAAACATGCCAAAGACTCAAAAAACAATTAGTTCGAATTGAAATACGTTAATATGCATGATACGAAAACTAAAAGTGCATGAACATGAAGATCCATATGTAAGTACAAACCTATACTCACCAAGGAGTTTTTGATTCATGGCAAACACCATAAGTGAACAAACAACAAAGGCACAAGTGAATGACTCAAGGAAAGGCAAGTATTGGCTATCCAAGACAATGTAGGTCGACCTACCCTGTGTCTAGGTCAACCTATAAAGCTCAAAATTACTCAGAATGGGGTTTTGCATCAACTAGGGCGACCCAGTACATCATTTGGTCGACTCAAATTAAGGCAAACAAAGAAGATTCAAACATGCCACTGTTAGGTCGACCCACTTACCTTCCTAGATCGACCTAAATTGAAGAGATTTGCACACCTCACTGTTAGGTCGACTCACCAACACTCCTAGGTCGACCTAAACTGAAGAAATGTCCCAAAAACACATTTCAACTGATTTTAGGTCGACCCAAACCTCCAATAGGTCGACCTAACTGGGAACAATTTCAACCTAACTAAATTTGCTTCTGTTAGGTCGACCTAATAAATGAAACAGGTCAACCTACCTTCTCAAAAATGCCAAAATTGTATGTTTGCTCTGCATCAACACACCAGCTCCCATATATATTGTTTGTTGTCAATTATTGAACTTTTTAACACCAACAACTGAAAAATACACAAGGGCTTCTCATCTTCGATCTTTGTCACAACTCCAACACAACTACGCACAATCTTTTTTGCGTTGAGGGTTTGCGTTCAAGATCGATAACGTCCATGGAACGGAATTGAAGATTCCTAGTGGGTGAAGATTTGTGGGGTTTTGGTGAATAAAATTTGCGGATTTTGTCCTCCAAGATTGGTGAATTTTGCGGGTTTTTATCAAGAGGCTTTATCAAAGATTCAGCTGAGTGTGAAGATTGAAGAACAAGGGTTCAAGCAATTCAATACACTGCAGCAAGTGAATCAAAGTGAAGCTCTTGGAAGATACTTGATCTGGCTCAAGATCAAGGGGAAGAAGATTCAAAGGATCAACATATTCGGTTTATCGTTATCGCTTTGTTATCTTCTTTGTATAAACTGTTTTCAATCATAATGAAAGACATCCCAATTCCCGTTTGGAATTGGGGGCAGATGTAGTCGTAGCGAGGACGATCGACGAACTGCCTGAACAAATATCGTGTTCGTATTGCTTTTATCTTTTCGTTTACATTTCACTTTATTCTGGTTATAATTGCAAATTGATCAAAGGTTCAAGTGTTAAACTTGTGTGTTAAAACCTAACACAAACATCACAAGTCACCACACATTGAATCATAATCAATTTGGTTATTATCACCAAGTGTTTGATATATTGCTTCAACTATTATCAAGTCATTGCAAACAAGTTAATCAAGCGAGTAGTTTAAACGATTTACATTAGCGTAAATATTTGATTCTCTAAGCGATCTCTTCATCAATAATTCTTAACTATTTTGTGGTTTTATCACATATCTGATTCTTTCAATAGAGGTTCGGAATAGACACGAGTCGATCTCGATACGCTTTCGCCTAAGTTTGAAATAATTCCGAAAAATTCTGTGTGATCTATTCACCCCCCTCTAGATCCTTAAGCCTAGCGTCTAACAAGTGACATCAAGAGCTCTGGTTTATTCCGTGCTACGTGGAACACTTATTGGAAAGATGGCTTCCGGACCTAAAGGGGCTCACAATAGAGCTCCAGTTTTCAACGGTGAAAACTATAGCTATTGGACGGATTGTATGTGCGTTCATATCAATGCAATTGATAGGAACATTTGGGAAGCAATTGTTAATGGTCCCTTTCAAATTACCATGACAAATGCAGCTGGTGCTGTTGTCCCTAAACTAGAAAATACTTGGGATGCTGAAGATGAAAAGAGATATGGATACGATTGGAAAGCGAGAAACATTCTAATATCAGCTCTAGGAGTTGATGAATACTATCATGTTTCCCATTGTAGATCCGCTAAAGCTATGTGGGACACATTGCAAGTTGCCCATGAGGGCACGGATGATGTCAAACTAGCTAGAATCAATACGTTAACTCAAGAGTTCGAACTCTTTCACATGGAAGATGGTGAATCCATCGAAAACATGCAAATGAGATTCGTGCATCTTAAAAATCGTTTGAACTCTCTTGATAGACCTGTTTCCAATGCTATTGCTACTAACAAAATCTTAAGGTGTTTAAATAGGGAATGACAACCCAAGGTTACAGCCATAAAGGAAGCAAATGATCTAAATACCTTAGACATCACCACTCTCTTCGGTAAATTGGAAGAACATGAGCAACATCTTAAATGCCTTGACATGCGTGAGAAAAGGGCAAAGAAAGATAAGAACATGGAGAAAGAGGTAGAGAAGAAGTCAATAGCTCTAAAAGCTTCAAGCTCCAAGACCTCAAAGCAAGAGCTAAAGGATAGTGATACTAGTGATGATGAAGACTCTGATGACGAGGAAATGGGACTGTTTGTGCGAAGGTACAACAAATACTTAAAGAAAAATGGAGCAAAACATTTCGACAAAGGCTTGATCAACTATAGGAAGCAATCCAACAAGTACAAACAAGATGAGAATAACAAAGGAAAAACCAAGGGTCCTTGTTCCAATTGTGGCAAAGTTGGTCATTACAAACCGGATTGTCCATACCTTAAGAAGGAGAAAGAGAAGAATCAAAGAAAAGGTCACAACAAGTCTAGAAAAGCCTACATAGCATGGGAAAGTGATTCATCTAGTGAAGACTCATCAAGCGATGAAGAAGAATCGGAAAACCTATGTCTTATGGCTCATCAACACAAGAAAAAGAAACGTGTAAGTCACCTTAAACCCGAAATTGTAGATAAGGTATCTCATTCTCAATTAAAATTAGATTTTGAAGAACTACATAGAGATGCAATTGAAGCTTTCAAACTTTTGGCCTCAAACAAGAAAATTTTTTCATATCTTGAATCAAAAGTTGAGAAAACCGAAAAGGATATGGAAGCTTTAAAACAATCTATGCTAGATATTCAAAAGGATAAAGTCGAGAAAGATCCTACATCATGGTTTGGTTGTGAGACATGTCACATTTGGCAAAAAGAAGTGAGAAATCTAAAGGCCAAATTAGATAAGGCTCTACAACCAAAAGTGACATTTGCGGTTGATCCGAATAAGTTCAAAAGATCATATACTCCTTTATATAGTAAATACACTTTTGTACCAAAAGTATCAACTAGCAAAACAACATATTCTCATCATATTACCTGTCACTATTGTTGCAAAAAGGGTCATACCATTAAAAAATGCAAATTTAGGAGGATTTTGGTTCCTAAAGGAGTATTTCAATGGTTGCCAAAGTGCAACAATTTATGTACTCACTACCAAGGACCCAATGAAAATTGGGGACCTCCCTCTCTAAATTAATTTTGCAGGAAAAGTGTCTTGACACTGCCGAAAGGTTGTGGTTCCTTGATAGCGGATGCTCAAGACACATGACGGGAGACATATCACTTTTTGTTGAGTTTCACGCAAAGAAAAAGGGGTATGTCACCTATGGAGACAACAATCGGGGAGCTATACTTGGTAAAGGAAGTGTAGGTAACCCCTCTACCACAACTATAACTGATGTATTACTAGTAGAAGGGCTTAAACATAATCTCTTAAGTATCAGTCAATTGTGCGACAAAGACTTCAAAGTAACTTTTACAAATTCTGGTTGCACAATAGAACATACCAAGAAAATAAACATTATGTTTAATGGCATAAGAGTAAACAATATCTATATGTTGAATTTGGATGAAATATCTAAGTCAAGTGCCAAGTGTCTCATCGCTCTAGGCGAAGACTCATGGCTTTGGCATAGACGCCTTGCCCACATAAATTTTGACTTACTTAATAAGGTTGTCACAAAAGACCTAGTAATCGGTTTACCAAAAATAAGGTTTTCAAAGGATCATCTATGTGATGCATGTCAAAAGGGGAAACAAACAAAAACTTCTTTTAAATCAAAAAATGTGGTTTCAACATCACGCCCTCTTGAACTTCTTCACATGGATCTCTTTGGCCCTTCAAGGACTAAAAGCTTAGGTGGCAACACCTATGGTTTGGTCATTGTTGATGATTACTCTAGATTTTGTTGGACAATCTTCCTACCTAGTAAGGATCAAACTTTTCCAGCCTTTACTCAATTTGCAAGGCTATGTCAAAACAAAATGAACACTAAAATAGTTGCAATTCGTAGTGATCACGGTGGAGAATTTGAAAACTATCTTTTTGAAAAATACTGTGATAAACATGGAATTGAACATAATTTTTCAGCTCCTAGAACACCACAACAAAACAGAGTGGTTGAACGCAAAAATCGTGTTCTAGAGGAGTTGGCAAGAACAATGCTCAATGAGGGTAGTCTACCCAAATATTTCTGGGCCGATGCTGTTAGCACCGCATGTTATGTTTTGAATAGGATACTAATACGTCTTATACTAAACAAAACACCATATGAACTATTAAAGGGTAGAAAACCAAATGTGTCACATCTCCAGGTATTCGGTTGCAAATGTTTTGTGTTAAATAACGGTAAGGATAACCTTGGGAAATTCGATGCTAAAGCTGACGAAGGCATATTTCTTGGTTACTCTCAATCTAGTAAAGCATATAGGATTTACAACAAAATGTTACTTATAGTTGAAGAGTCAGTTCATGTGTCCTTTGATGAATCTTATGCAAAATATGTCGAGAAAGGTATATCTTTTGATAGTGCAGGCCCATCTACTGAAAACATTGTCAAAGATAAGGAAGACGAAAGTGAAAGTGTTGTGAAGGAAGATGCTAAGAAAGAGAAAGATGAGTCTCATGATAATTTTGAAAAAGAAAGCATCTCAAACAACGAAGAACTTCCTAAGGCCTGGACAAACGTAAAAGATCATCCAATTGACAACATAATAGGGGACATCTCAAAGGGCGTTACAACACGCTCCAAGATAAGTAACTTTTGTCATCATTTTGCTTTTGTTTCACAAGCTGAGCCGAAAAACGCTAAGGACGCATTACTTGATGAGCATTGGCTAATGGCCATGCAAGAAGAATTAAACCAATTTAAACGGAATGATGTTTGGGACCTTGTCCCTCATCCGGGAGATCATCAAGTAATCGGCACTAGATGGGTTTTTCGTAACAAACTTGATGAAAACAGAGTTATAACTAGAAACAAAGCTAGATTAGTTGCTCAAGGTTATAATCAAGAGGAAGGTATTGATTATGAAGAGACGTACGCTCCCGTAGCACGTCTCGAAGCTATTTGTCTCTTACTTGCTTATGCTTGTTCAAAAGACTTTAAACTATTCCAAATGGATGTTAAAAGTGCCTTTCTAAATGGCTATATTAATGAAGAGGTCTATGTAGCTCAGCCACCCGGCTTTGAAAATTACAAGTACCCAACTCATGTTTATAAGTTGAAACGTGCGTTATACGGTCTCAAACAAGCCCCTAGGGCTTGGTATGAACGTCTAAGCAAATTTCTACTTAGTCAAGGATACTTTAGGGGTAAAGTTGACACTACTCTCTTCATTAAAAGAAAAGATAAAGATATACTTTTGGTTCAAGTTTATGTAGATGATATTATATTTGGGTCAATTAAGGCAAAACTTGTCAAAGAATTTTCTAAGCTCATGCAGAGTGAATTTGAGATGAGCCTCATGGGAGAGTTGAACTTCTTTCTTGGTCTACAAATTAGGCAACTTGGTCATGGAACTTTCATAAGTCAAACTAAGTATTGCACAAAATTGCTTTAGAGATTTGGAATGAGTGAGTCAAAAGAAATTGACACACCTATGGCAACAAATAGCAACCTAGACAAAGATGAAAAAGGTAAAGAGGTAGATGTGAAATTGTACCGAGGCATGATAGGTTCTCTATTATATCTCACAGCTTCAAGACCGGACATTATGTTTAGTGTTTGCATGTGTGCAATATACCAATCTTGTCCAAAGGAATCACATCTAAAGGCCGTAAAAAGAATTCTACGATATCTCCGTGGAACTACTACTTATGGCCTATGGTATCCTAAAGGGAATGAATGCTACTTGGTGGGATTCTCAGACTCCAACTTTGCTGGATGCAAATCTGGTAGAAAGAGTACCAGTGGGACATGTCATCTATTCTCCAATTCATTGATAAGTTAAGACAGCAAGAAACAAGTGTCAGTCGCATTATATACAGCTGAGGCAGAATATGTAGCTGCAGGAAGCTGTTGTGCTCAGATATTATGGCTCAAGCAGCAGCTCATTGACTTTGGTATTAAGCTTGATCGTATAACTATCATGTGCGACAACACTAGTGCTATCAATTTAAGCAAGAATCCAGTCCTACACTCACGAACCAAGCATATCGAAATAAGGCATCACTTCCTAAGAGATCATGTCGAAAAAGGAGAAGTTATCTTTGAACATATAGAAAGCAAGAAGCAACTAGCTGATACCTTCACCAAACCTCTTGCAATCGAGCAATTCTTCACCATTCGCAGAGAATTAGGGATACTAGATATCTCTAATTTGAGCTAAATGCGTTTGTTCACTTAATTTTATTCTTTTACATTATATATATTGGTTATGCCCAAGCTAACATTTCTCTTAGTATGAAGGTAGTCCATCAACAAATCAAGAATCGTGCCACATTGACAAGAGGACTATACTCCATTCTACGAAATGATGACGAGATACCTACAAATTGAGAAAGTGGTAACATGTTTGTTGTTCACTTCCAAAAATATCATTGATACTATAATATGCTATCAATTAGCATGTTTATAGTGACTTCATATATGCTTCTCCATATATCTCATTTACATGTATATGTTGATCATCATTACTCATAACATATCATGTTTTGGGCATAAAAGTAAGTAGAATAAGCATGAATCCAACATACATAAGTATCATCACTGCATTTCTAACATTTGAGGCATTTTAGGTCGACCTACTCCGCCTCTGAGTCGACCTACAAAATTTGTTTTTACCAATAACAAAATCATGCTCAATTACGTCGACCTACACCTCTTTTAGGTCGACCTAATCTGATTCATTTTCAGGGTCCTTCTGTTAGGCTGACCCAACCTCACTTTAGGTCGACCTACTGATACAAAAATGCAAAATTTGGGTCTGTTGGTCGACCCGACCCATCCCCATACATCATTAAGCATACATTTTTCATTCTTGCTCATTCTCAAACCCTTGTGTACGGCCAACCTTAATTCTCCTACATCAAATTCCTCCAAAACTCCTCTTTCTCACACAAATTATCTCCAATCATGGCACCAAAATCAAGAAAGGGAAAGGAAATTGCATCTGGATCATCTTCTCAACCGGTAAGTGCTCTAGCTCTTTTTCATCCCGATTGTAAGGAAAACTTTGAAAAGTGGCAAATGAAAAGGAAAATTATCAAGCAATATGTCTATAACCCAAATGTTGCCAAACGTATGCATATTCCTGATGTTACAAATCTGATTCAGCATCAAAATATTCATCCATTGTTGGAATGTGACACTCCGTACTATGAGAATACCGTTAGGGCTTTCTATGCAGGGTTACAAAAAGGGGACGGTTGTTACTTCCGATTTAAGATGGGGTCCAAATCGCATGTTGTTGACAAGCGGGCTTGGATAAGCATCTTTGGCCTTACGCTTGTAGGAGATGAACTTTGTATACAAGACGGTGAGGTTCCGGCCAACTATGATCATGTGGCCTACATGAGATCAATTCTCAAAGACCCTTCCGTCATTGACAAGCCAAATGAAACAATTACAGCAGGGCACTTAAAGAGAGATCCTAGGATCCTAAATTGGATCATCTCCAAAATTATTCGACCACGAGCAGGAGGATACTCAAGAGTAGAACGCAATGAAATTGTGTTAATGTATCTGCTTCAAAACAGAACGCGTGTAAACTGGCCAAATTTTCTCGCCGCCAAGTTCTATGAGGTAAAGCAGAAAACTATTGCTCTATGTTATGGTTCAATAATTCAAACAATTGTGAACCATTTCGGTATGAAACTTGATAGACTGCCCTACATCAGCATCAAACAGCCTCAAGACTTCTCCCAAACAACCTTAACTCTCATGGGATACCACTGGGATCCAGATAGGCAAACTTACTATCTCATCCAGAAGGGAACCGGAAAAGTCATATACAACTATGTCGATCCTACAAAATTTGGCCACCTTGCAGGTAATGAAGAAGAAGGCAATGATCAAGACATAGAAAATAATAATGATCACACTATGGAAGATGTTTCTCATGATACGGATCCTAATTGGCAATATGTTCCACCTGAAGAAGAGGAAATCCCTTGGGGATACACAGCTCCACCTCAGCCGGATCAGTCCAACAAAACTTTGAAGCACAGCAGCTCTAGTTCCAGAATATGCAACAGCTTCAACAAGAGCGTTATGATGAACAACAACGTCAGTATGCAACTCTACACCGCTTGGCTCAAGAGCACAAGAGCGGCTTTGAGACCTTTGCATCAAACTTGACTGAAAGACAAAATCGCTTTGAAGAAACAACAGCTAATCGGCATGCAAATCTCAGTCAAAGCTTCAACACTCTAAACATGGCCGTTCTTGATCTGCTGGAATAGGTTGAAGAGGATCGACCTCACGGTTTCCAAAGAGGAAGAGGAAGACGGGGCAGATGTTAGGATGCATTGCATCTCATCAAATCATCTCATTGCATTACATTTTCATTCTCATTATGTTTATTTCCTATTAGCTCTCAAACTTAAGCTTGTTCTGTTTGATTTTGTTTGGATAATATGTTCGCTTGGTTGTATTTTGCATATGTTTGGATTTTATGCTCTATTTTTTTAACTATTATGATATGCAAGATATTGTTTTATAAATATTATTCTGTTACTCTCTTCTACTATTCTCTTGTTGTCTATCTTTTGATGTTGTCAAAGGGGGAGATGTGTTGAGAGTACGGGGGAGCTGAGTACGAAGGAGCTTAGTACGGGGGAGCTTACACACACAAGTCCGGGGGAGCTTTCGCCATTAAACCAATGTTTGCCATCATCAAAAAGGGGGAGTATGTAAGTACAAACCTATACTCACCAAGGAGTTTTTGATTCATGGCAAACACCATAAGTGAACAAACAACAAAGGCACAAGTGAATGACTCAAGGAAAGGCAAGTATTGGCTATCCAAGACAATATAGGTCGACCTACCCTGTGTCTAGGTCAACCTATAAAGCTCAAAATTACTCAGAATGGGGTTTTGCATCAACTAGGTCACCCCAGTACATCATTTGGTCGACTCAAATTAAGGCAGACAAAGAAGATTCAAACATGCCACTGTTAGGTCGACCCACTTACCTTCCTAGGTCGACCTAAATTGAAGAGATTTGCACACCTCACTGTTAGGTTGACTCACCAACACTCCTTGGTCAACCTAAACTGAAGAAATGTCCCAAAAACACATTTCAACTGATTTTAGGTCGACCCAAACCTCCAATAGGTCGACCTAACTGGGAACAATTTCAACCTAACTAAATTTGCTTCTGTTAGGTCGACCTAATCAATGAAACAGGTCAACCTACCTTCTCAAAAATGCCAAAATTGTATGTTTGCTCTGCATCAACACACCAACTCCCATATATATTGTTTGTTGTCAATTATTGAACTTTTTAACACCAACAACTGAAAGATACACAAAGGCTTCTCATCTTCGATCTTCGTCACAACTCCAACACAACTACACACAATCATTTTTGCGTTGAGGGTTTGCGTTCAAGATCGATAACGTCCATAGAACGGAATTGAAGATTCCTAGTGGGTGAAGATTTGTGGGGTTTTGGTGAATAAAATCTGCGGATTTTGTCCTCTAAGATTGGTGAATTTTGGGGGTTTTTATCAAGAGGCTTTATCAAAGATTCAGTTGAGTGTGAAGATTGAATAACAAGGGTTCAAGCAATTCAATACACTGCAGCAGGTGAATCAAAGTGAAGCTCTTGGAAGATACTTGATCTGGCTCAAGATCAAGGGGAAGAAAATTCAAAGGATCAACATATTCGGTTTATCGTTATCGCTTTGTTATCTTCTTTGTATAAACTGTTTTCAATCATAATGAAAGACATCCCAATTCCCGTTTGGAATTGGGGGCAGATGTAGTCGTAGCGAGGACGATCAACGAACTGCCTGAACAAATATCGTGTTCTTATTGCTTTTATCTTTTCGTTTACATTTCACTTTATTCTGGTTATAATTGCAAATTGATCAAAGGTTCAAGTGTTAAACTTGTGTGTTAAAACCTAACACAAACATCACAAGTCACCACACATTGAATCATAATCAATTTGGTTATTATCACCAAGTGTTTGATATATTGCTTCAACTATTATCAAGTCATTGCAAACAAGTTAATCAAGCGAGTAGTTTAAACAATTTACATTAGCGTAACTATTTGATTCTCTAAGCGATCTCTTCATCAATAATCCTTAACTATTTTGTGGTTTTATCACATATCTGATTATTTCAGTAGAGGTTTGGAATAGACGCAAGTCGATCCCGATACGCTTTCGCCTAAGTTTGAAATAATTCCGAAAAATTCTGTGTGATCTATTCACCCCCCTTTAGATCCTTAAGCCTAGCGTCTAACACCATATGCGCACATCCTGAGCATCATGGGGCTTTATTAGCGATGCATTCTCACCCCTTATTACCTCTGGAATGGATTGGGACGGTTTAGAATCTTTGAAACTTTCTGAAAGAGGCACACGAAAATTGCACTATTCTTGGATATTTTGAACTTTGAAAACCCTAGTCTGTCTCTCCACTTTTTCATCCCCTCATTCCATGAGCTTGTTGTCTATATATACTAGAGGGAATTAGGGTTATAGGAATAGAATAAAATCATGCCCTTGAAGAGAATCAATTTTGATTGAAAATTTTATATTAAAACTTTCTATCTTGGTCCAATCTTGTATCCCTCTCTTTCCAATCTCAAATGTCACGAAATTTGATCAATATCATAATGATTGGATGATTGGATTTGATTGGTAATTGAATCTTTGATTAAAACTTATTATTTCACATTTTATATGATTTATAAGTGTTTAAATGAATAAATATTCAAATAAATAATATAAATATTATAAAAATTAAATAATTAGTATAGGAGTCCCTATGAAGCCCAAAGTCATGTTTAAAATCCAAAAGTTAGGCCCATTGGTCAAGAAAACCAAAATTACTTAATTAGGGTTTTATGTATTTCACAAAAATCGACCAACTTATGAGCCTCGTATCTCCTTCAATTTTTGCCATATGACCATGTTCTAGGACTTTTTGGAAAGATCAAAGGGTCCTCTAAACACTCTTTTTGGTTTCATCTCCATTGAGGTTTTCATGCTCATGTTATGGGCTTTTGAAAAAGATGACCTTTTAATGACCCTTTTTGGATGACCTGTAATGTATTGGACCATATCTCTTGAATGAAGCATTTCTAGCCTTGGCATGTGAGCGACAAAGTTGTAGAGAAACCAATTTCCTTCAGAATAGGCTTTGGTTGGGAAATTTTTGATACTCCATGTGAAAGTTATGGCCAGTCAAAGTTGAGTTGACTTTCTCCTATAAAACCCTAATTTAGAAACTATGAGCTTTGTTGATTTCTGATCTCTCCTTGATGAATCATGATCAACCTTTGATCAAATTATGAATATATCATAAAAATGTTGATGTTGACAAAAATTCAGGAGTTTTGACTATACTTTGACCACATTTGACTTTTAGGTCAACCTAGTCAACTGTGGATCATCTGAGCAATTGAATGAGCAATCCTTGGAATTGAAACTTGACTTTTGACATGGAGATACCTTGAACCCTAATAAACCATATGAAATCCATTGGGACCCTTGATACATCTTTTATCCTTTGAAAATCCAAAACCCTAATTTGAAAACCCTTTGATGAGGAGAGAGTGGCTTGAGTTTAACCATTTGAACTACCATCTTGGAAAAGCGAATGTTGTAGCCGATGCATTGAGTAGGAAATCATTGCATATGTCTATGTTGATGATTCAAGAATTGGAATTGTTGGAACAATTTAGAGATTTGAGTTTGGTTTGTGAAGCGACGTCTTCGTGTGATAAGCTTGGTATGTTGAAGCTTACTAGTGGTATTTTTGATGAGATTAGGGAAGGACAAAAATCGGATTTGAAATTGGTGGACATTATGACATTGATAAATCAAGGTAGAGGTGGTGATTTTTGGATTGATGAGAATGGTGTTATGAGATGTTGTGATCGAGTTTGTATTCCGAATGTTGCGGATTTGAGGAAGAGAATTCTTGAGGAAGGGTGATCGGTCACCATTTCTAGTAAGTTTCCGCACCTTTTTCCGACCGAAATTCGTAATCTTGGTAATACTAAGTGGCATTGGCATATGTTTTTAAAGTAAGTTTCTTGTTTTTCGGTCGTATGGCTTTGTTGCATTTTAATGTGTTTTGAGTATTATAAAAGTGTCGTTTTATGCGCTGGTTGTTAGTTTGTTTTTGGCCAGGTTGATGCACGGGAGAGATAGAGACTTATGGCGCGCACGAATGGAAAAAGAAGCCGAAAAAGCCAAAGCTGAGGGCCACACGGGCACCCGTGTGCATGCACACGGTCCGTGTCAAAAAGTGGCTAGAAAAGCAAGTTTGATGCAAAGACAGAGGTTTCACACGGGCACCCGTGTGCAGGCACACGGTCCGTGTGAAAAGATGCAGGGAACGTGTGTTTTTGGCCCAGGAGCAGAGAAACAACACGGGCGCCCGTGTGCAGCAACACGGCCCGTGTTGTTGAAGCGTGCTGATTTTATTTTCATTATTTTTCTCACCTGAAGGGGACCAGTAAGGGTATTTTTGGTACTTCAGTTTCAACCTGAATGGAAGCGAGTTATAAGAACAACCTTAGGGCAAAGAGAAGGGGACTTTTTGACGGACGAAAGAATTGCAGAAGAAAGAGGAGAGCTCTCAAGGGTTTTGGAGAACAGAGATCTTCAAGAGCAATTGCGATTGAAGATCAAAGCAATCCTATTTTCTTGTAATGTCTAATCTTCCTATTGTATTTTCTTTGAGTATTATGAGCGGCTAAACCCCCCAATGCTAGGGGGGTGTCCCTGAATTGCTATTGTCATTGAACCTAATTTCCTTTATGTTAGAGAATATTTATGTGTGTGAAATTATTTGATTGTGCAAAGTGCTTATTGCTCTATCTATCTGACAAATAGATTTTTGATTTACGGTTAAGGTTTAGGTCGGACAAACCACCTTATCGCTGTTTGCAAAATTATATTACGATTGCTATTGCTTAGGAATGAGGATGCTTCGTAGTAACCATAATAATCTTGATAAATTATATTGCGCTTGATTACTTCTTGAATTGCTAAGGAATTAGGATACAAGAAAGTATCAAAAGGTTTTCCTCTGAGGAATTAGGGAAGATAACTCTTGAGATTCGGTAATAGTTCATGTACATTGATATTTTATAACTAAGGATTAAGGGTCATTGCAAGGCAATTCATACACTCACCCTAGCATATTCTCTCATATTGTTTTAAAGTCACATTTACGTCTCTTATTGATTTGTTGTCATTTATCATTATTTCTAGTCAAACAACAAAACCCCCATGATCTTTTGTTCAATTGAATCATTAAAATAACTTATATTTCCTACGCAGTCCACGAGATCGATATTTGGGATAAATCCTATTATTACTACATCGGTAAAAATAGTACACTTGCTATTTTCCGATCAAGTTTTTGGCGCCGTTGCCGGGGATTGCCATAATATAAGTGATTAATAAGTCAATTGAAATTTTGTTGCTCTGCAACTAAAATTCTATTTTTCTGCAATTTTTATTTTGATTTTATTTTTGTTATTATTTGTGCTTCCAATTAAGCATTGTCTAATATTGTATGCGAGGTAAGGCCTCAGCTGAACTTCTTTTTGACGCAGAACCAGAAAGAACATTGCGAGCACGACTACGAGAAGTTAAGCGGAAAAGACTGGCATCGAAAGAGGGATCACCTATAGTTTCAGAATCGGAAGACGAAGAAGGACTATCTATTCCGTCCGAGCATTCAGAGTCTGAATCAGAACCTATGGCAGCGGATCCACCTCCTCCAGAGAGACTTTTAGGAGACTATGGAAGGGCTAATGCCCCGCTTGGAAGAATGACCATCGTAAACCAACCTGTCAATGTGGCACACTTCCAACTCCATCCTTCAACTATCCGACAGTTGGAGAGCAAGCCGTTTGCGGGAAGAATCAATGAAGATGCAAATAAGCATCTACAAAGATTCCTCACCACAACAACATCATTGAAGATTGAAGGCCATTCTGAAGAAGCCAAGAGACTCGTGATGTTCCCATTTACTTTATCCGAAGATGCAGAAGAATGGTTTTACTCTCTTCCAGCTGCAAGTATCACGACATGGCAAGAGATGGAAACAGCATTCCTCAATGAATATTTTCCTGCTTCGGTGTTCATCCGAAAAAGATATGATATCGTAAATTTCAAACAAAAAGAGGGGGAATCATTGGGGGATGCATACAAGAGGTTCAAAAGGTGTTTGACTGCATGTCCTACTCATAACATGGACGCTACCGAGCAGATGCAGAATTTCGTGAATGGTTTGCGACTTAAGACAAAGCAGCTTATTGATACCGCTGCTGGTGGTTCAACCAATTTTGCTACAGCCACTGTTATGAAAAGGATCATAGAAGCAATTGCTGCTAATGAACATCTTGAGTTGTATGATCGAACCATGAGCCAACCGGAGGGCAAAATTGATTTGAAGTTGCCAGAGCAGGTTGTTAAGATGGAGGATCAGATTGCTGCAGAGGTAGAGAGAAGGTTAAAAAAGATGAATATTGGAACTCAGACAGTGGCACAGGTGGAACCAGTTAAAGCGGTTCTTTGTGAAATATGTGGTGGACCGCACTTTGCTATGCATTGTGTGGCAACTCAAGAACAGGTTGAGCAGATTCATATGTTGAGGCAGAATAATCCTTACGCCAACACATATAATCCGGGGTGGAAAAATCATCCGAACTTCTCATGGAAAGACCAGCAAGGAAACGTCCAGAAACCGGTTCAAGGCCAACAACCATATCAACCTCAGACTCAACAATATCCACCACAGCCACATCAATACATACCTCCACAACAACCACCATACCAACAACAATTCCAGCACCATCCACAACAGTTCCAAACTCAAGGTCAACAACAATTTCAACAACAGGTACCGAAGAAAGAAGATTGGGAGATCGCTATTGAAAAAATGGCAGCTCAAAACTCTCAATTCCAAGAAGAAACTAGGAGCAATCTGAGGAACACCAGCGCTTCAATCAAGAATCTGGAAATTCAAATGAGTCAGATAGCACAACATCTCACTCCACAAGCACAAGGTACTCTTCCAAGCTCAACTGTGGCAAATCCAAAAAACCAAGAAAAAATTAATGTTGTTACAACAAGAAGTCAGAAAGCGCCAGAGCCTGAAGAAAAAGAAGAAATAGATGACAACTTAGTCATAGAGGTAGATCTAGAAATTAGAGAAAATCCGAAAGAGCCTGAAGTAGTGATATCACCGGTTAAGCCACTAGAAGAGAAAAATAAGAAAGAAACTAAACCGGTGGTAAAATTACCATTCCCCTCTAGAGTGGCCAAGAAGGATTCTAAAGAGAAAGATTTTGAGAAGTTTGCTACAATGTTCAAGAAGTTAGAGATTAACTTACCTTTCTTTGAAGCACTTGAAAATATGCCTTTATACAAGAAATTTATGAAAGAGGTAATTTCTAAGAAAAGACAAGTGGGAGATGAAACAAAAATTGTGACTGAAAAGTGTGGTAGAGTCTCGCCAGCAAGGAAGATTCCCATTAAGAAGAAAGACCCTGGAGTGGTGGCAATACCGTGCACCATAAATGACAGAGTGTTCAAAAAGATGCTAATTGATTCTGGTTCTAGTGTGAGTTTGATGCCATTGTCCATCTTCAAAAAGCTGGAGATTGGAAAAATAAGCGAGAGTGAAACAAAGTTGCAATTTGCTGATCACACTATTAAGAATTCATATGGGATAGTCGAAGATGTAATGGTAGAGATTGACAAGTTTGTGTACCCAGTTGATTTCCACATCATGGACATTCCTGAGGATGAAGAGACTCCAATCCTTCTTGGGCGACCCTTTCTGCTTACTAGTCGCTGCAATTTGGATATTGAAAAAGGGGAACTTGTAGTTAAATCATTTGATGAGGAGGTAACACTGAAGGTGTTAGAGGTCAAAGAAGAAGCTGCTGGTAGGAATAATCAATCTAAAGTTGGTATGATCAGAAGTGAGGGAGCCAGCAAAAGTCCACACCATTCCGAAAAAGTTTCAAGTATCATCTCTAAGGTGGCCTCAGCTCATACACCTATCATAAGTTATGCGTTCATTCAAGAAGTCAAAAAGAAGAAAAAAGAGGACAATTAAAGTGAGAAGATGAAAGTGGATAGTAGCTTGAAGAGAAAAGCAATCAGGTTTGGAGAAGTGACAAGCAACCAGGTTTGGAGGAGGAAGTACCCTCCTTAATAAAGGGTAATGGACCGTCGAGCCATGCGACGTTAAACGAAGCGCTTCGTGGGAGGCAACCCACGGTTTTAATAATGCGGTTTACTTTTTGTTTTGTTTTTCAGAAAATAAAGAAAAGTGGGTCTCTCTGGTGAAAGCTAGGAAGCGGAAGCTGGAGTCGCAGTACCCTCTGTGAGTTCACCCTCGCTATCTCGAATTAAAACATTGAGGTCAATGTTTCGTTCAGGTGTGGGGGAGGTTCTTTTGTTATTTTATTGCTTTGCTTTCCGTTTTTGAATTTAGTTTGGGTGATTTGAGTGTGTTCGTTTGTGTTACTTTTATGTTAAAGTATGTTTCTTTCAAGTTTGTATGGTGCAGTGCTGTCATGGTGTTACTAGGTGATTGATACAAGTCGGAGGGGAGCAAACTAATAGCTAGTGGTTGAACAACACATTCCACACTTGATCTCCGCAGGCACCACGGAAGCTGACACAATCAAAGGGAAGAAGGTAGGACGCAAAAAGTCGACACTGAACCAAGAGAGGAGTATGGTGTACTTTAGATGAAAGGAAACTGCAGGACACCAAGAGCACCTCGAAGCATGCAAGCTTAACCGACCCGGTGAGATTTCAGAGCCAAATTCATAACTCCACATGAGAGTCCAGTCAGGTATGGCACTATTCACTTTGATTTTGTGTATGTTCTCATAACACAAGCACACTACGAGAGCGCACACTGAGGCAAGTTTTTTTTTTCGTAACCCCGAGCCTTTCTAGCCATCCTGTATGCATGATATCCATCGTCAACCCCCTTTGAGCCGTAATGTTTATTTTGTTCATTGTTGTTATTCTCGTTACCACCCACATATTTACTATTCATGTTATCGCTCGGCATTAATGTTATTCTCTTGAAAGACACGAAAGAATCTAAGTGTGGGGTTGTAAACCATTGAGAAAAGGGCAAGAAAAAAATAGAAAGAAAAAAAAAAAGATGAATGTTGAACTTGTGAAAATCCAAAGAGAAAGTTTGAAAAACAAAAGGAAGAAAAAATCCTTAACCCTTGCCCACGTATATGAAAGACCATGTGAATGACTCTAAAAAGCTAAAAACAAGATGTCGAAGGTCTTAACCCCATTCTTACGATTCAAACCACTAAGAGTAGAAATGTGAACCCAACATAAATGCCGAGCACCAAAACCATTTGTTATCCCATTCCTTGTTACCCCACCAAACCCAAGCCACGTTACAACCCTAAGACCTCATGAAGTGTGTGTAATCTGTGTGTGTAGTGATTAGAGAATATATTCAAAGTTAAAAGTAATATGCATGCCTTGGTACTGTGAGTGTAGACACTTTAACCCGGAGAGATTTTGTGAGAGTGTGAAAAGCTTGCAGGTGAAAACGTGCTCGAAAGTGATAATGCAGTTGATAGTTTGAAGAAGGAAACCAGAAACTCGATTGCTAAGTGAAGGAATCTTGCGAAAAACCTGATTGTGTTGTGGAGAAAAGAATCTCGTCAGATGACCTCTGTTTTGCCTCGATACATCACTTGAGGACAAGCAATGAGATAAGTGTGGGGTTGTGATCGGTCACCATTTCTAGTAAGTTTCCGCACCTTTTTCCGACCGAAATTCGTAATCTTGGTAATACTAAGTGGCATTGGCATATGTTTTTAAAGTAAGTTTCTTGTTTTTCGGTCGTATGGCTTTGTTGCATTTTAATGTGTTTTGAGTATTATAAAAGTGTCGTTTTATGCGCTGGTTGTTAGTTTGTTTTTGGCCAGGTTGATGCACGGGAGAGATAGAGACTTATGGCGCGCACGAATGGAAAAAGAAGCCGAAAAAGCCAAAGCTGAGGGCCACACGGGCACCCGTGTGCATGCACACGGTCCGTGTCAAAAAGTGGCTAGAAAAGCAAGTTTGATGCAAAGACAGAGGTTTCACACGGGCACCCGTGTGCAGGCACACGGTCCGTGTGAAAAGATGCAGGGAACGTGTGTTTTTGGCCCAGGAGCAGAGAAACAACACGGGCGCCCGTGTGCAGCAACACGGCCCGTGTTGTTGAAGCGTGCTGATTTTATTTTCATTATTTTTCTCACCTGAAGGGGACCAGTAAGGGTATTTTTGGTACTTCAGTTTCAACCTGAATGGAAGCGAGTTATAAGAACAACCTTAGGGCAAAGAGAAGGGGACTTTTTGACGGACGAAAGAATTGCAGAAGAAAGAGGAGAGCTGTCAAGGGTTTTGGAGAACAGAGATCTTCAAGAGCAATTGCGATTGAAGATCAAAGCAATCCTATTTTCTTGTAATGTCTAATCTTCCTATTGTATTTTCTTTGAGTATTATGAGCGGCTAAACCCCCCAATGCTAGGGGGGTGTCCCTGAATTGCTATTGTCATTGAACCTAATTTCCTTTATGTTAGAGAATATTTATGTGTGTGAAATTATTTGATTGTGCAAAGTGCTTATTGCTCTATCTATCTGACAAATAGATTTTTGATTTACGGTTAAGGTTTAGGTCGGACAAACCACCTTATCGCTGTTTGCAAAATTATATTACGATTGCTATTGCTTAGGAATGAGGATGCTTCGTAGTAACCATAATAATCTTGATAAGTTATATTGCGCTTGATTACTTCTTGAATTGCTAAGGAATTAGGATACAAGAAAGTATCAAAAGGTTTTCCTCTGAGGAATTAGGGAAGATAACTCTTGAGATTCGGTAATAGTTCATGTACATTGATATTTTATAACTAAGGATTAAGGGTCATTGCAAGGCAATTCATACACTCACCCTAGCATATTCTCTCATATTGTTTTAAAGTCACATTTACGTCTCTTATTGATTTGTTGTCATTTATCATTATTTCTAGTCAAACAACAAAACCCCCATGATCTTTTGTTCAATTGAATCATTAAAATAACTTATATTTCCTACGCAGTCCACGAGATCGATATTTGGGATAAATCCTATTATTACTACATCGGTAAAAATAGTACACTTGCTATTTTCCGATCAAAGGGCATAGAAGTGGTTTGAGTATTCATCTCGGTGCTACTAAAATGTATCAAGATTTGAGGAAAATGTTTTGGTGGCAAGGTATGAAGAAGGATATAGCGGAATTTGTTTATTCATGTTTGACTTGTCAAAAGTCAAAGATTGAACATCAACAGCCGTCTGGTTTGACGCAACCGTTATCTATTCCCGAGTGGAAGTGGGATAGTATCTCTATGGATTTTGTATCGGGTTTGCCGAGGACATCGAGTAATTGTGAGGCAATTTGGGTCGTTGTGGATAGATTTACGAAATGTGCTCATTTTATTCCAATGAGGATGGACTATTCGATGGAAAGACTCGCTAAGTTATACATTGAGAAGATTGTGTGTTTGCATGGTATTCCATCGAGCATTGTTTCGGATAGAGATCCAAGGTTCACTTCTAGATTTTGGGAAGGTTTGCAAAGTGCTTAGGGTACGGAGTTGCATTTAATTTCGGCGTATCATCCGCAAGCTAATGGTCAATCGGAGAGGACTATTCAGTCGTTTGAAGATCTTTTGAGGTCTTGTGTTTTGGAACAAGGAGGAAATTGTTGAAAGTATTTATGGGTAAATATTTTCGGTAATATATCGTATCCACAGGGATTGGTTAATATCACTGCCGTTCTATAGTTAATTATTTTGAGTTAGAAAAAGTAATTGGATTTGTTTTATGATTATGATACTATCAAATTTAAACAATAATTTAAATGCAAATAATGAACGTTTGTTAACGATTAAGGAAATATGTTGAGCTTTAGGGTTCATCAACCTATTCCTATACAACGTATCAATTAATTCACAATTGAACAATCTTTTGAATTACTATCTTCACTTATCCTCAAATATTATTCAATGTCTGCAAATCAAATTAGATAGACTTTTACCGGTATGAGATTCGATCTCTCCAAATATCAATATCGATAATAGTAATTAAAAATGATAATTATGAAAACTCAATCACAATTCCATCTCTGCAAATTGAGATTGAATCAATATAGTAACCTAGGGCAAAAGTTAAAATCCTTTCTTTCGATCAAAGATTCAACAATGGTGTAAATTAAAAACAAGGTTTCTTATTGATAATAAATTCAAACAATTGTTCATAGGAAATAATTAATGGCATTGTATATTCATAGGTTAACTACTATCTTAAACTCAACAAGAGGAATTTAGCTCTCCATAGACATGAAGAACACACAAGAATTAATAGAGGGATTCATCTTCATCAATGGAATGTCTTCGATTGGTAAAGATTTGGCCTTCAATTGTTGTTCTTGACTGCAAACTCAGAATGCTCTCCTAATTTCGCTCACAAAGGATCTCTCTTTTACTTGGAAGCTAGGGCTTTTATTTATAAGTTTTGGGCTTTTAACGCCGCGGCAGCGGCGCGGAAACGGATGTTCGCGGCGCGATCAAAAACAGAGACTTTGGCGCGACGCTGGCTAGAGTTCCCGCGGCGCGCCCTTGTCAAACTTCATCTTTTTGCTTTGCCTTTGAGACGTCCAGCTTTCTTTCCTCTTCATGTTTTCCTAAAGCTCCATTTCAGCTCTAAACCTGCATCAATAATACCCACAAGTGATTCGATTTGCTTTACACATGAACTAAACCTTTTTAGTTCAATTCTCACTAAAAACCTATGGATCTATCACAATTTGCATTAGTTTAGAAAAGAAACTACTTATATTAACACATGAATTTACCATTAATTCACTCCTAACAAACTCTCCCCAACTTAGAGCTTTGTTTGTCCCTAAACAAAATTACTTACCTCCAACACAAATACCGACGACCATGCAACAAGTTTTTCAAAAAGGTTTCTTTCAAATGGTTCAATTTAGTAACGAAGTCAAATACTCCTCCTCTTCCTGCAAACTCAGAACATACACACGAAACAAATTTTAAAAGCAAATTACCTCCAGAAGTTCAAGACACTACACAATTGTAATTGAATCAGCACTAATCACTCTCATCAAAAAGTATGATGAATAAAAGAGGGGTTAAACACTCATCCAAACAATTAAATCAACAAGAATTCATATCATACGTTCACTAAATTGTTAGCATCAAGTCCTGTGGAATCTAAGAATCAGAAGGTCTTTCTCGGGTTGTAATGCGGTTTAGATTCAAAGAAAAGAAGATAATCAAGGGTTGTTCCTAATCTAGGGAAGCATCCAAATCATAACTCATTCCTCTTTCTCTATAACTTTCGCTTTCTCACCCGGTCATCTTTTCTCATTCGTAGCTCGGTTTTTCTTTTTCACTCTTTTTTTTCAACAACCGTTATATTCAAACGTTGTTCTTCTTTTTTTCATATACAAATAAGTTTTTTTTTCGAGCTACGAATTTCTTTTGTCCTTCACCGCTTACCACTTGTACTTACTCTTCTTTGGATTGTGATTCTCCCCAACTTGGAGATCAACCTGTACTTAGATTACGTAAATGCTCCCCTACTTTCTAAGAACGGTCAAAGAGAAAACACATCACCAAATTTTATGGTTGATGGTTCGAAACAAAACTTTTTATTGAGATCAAAACTCACCAGGTATTTTCCTTGGTGCATATTATGATGCTTATCTTGACCTCAGGCTCAAAGAATGGTTAGCAAAGGATCACACTCTCACAGAAGAAAATAAGTTTTACGTTGGAATTGGCTTAAAGAAACTCTCAGATTCAAACAAGTGCCTAAATCACTTTCACATATTTCCACAAACGATGCGAAAAACGGTTTAGCATGATACAAACAAGTCAAAACAATTGATGGTCTCCTGCATATAGTAAACAATGGAAAGCTTTCCTCACAATGGTTAAGGCTAAACCGATCCAATAAAATAGTGTACCATAAAGAACTTCTGTTAAGTATTTACTAACAACCTAAATTTCATGCACACATTAGGAGTTTGAGTTCGAAAATTCATACCTGCTTTGTCACTTTATTGAAAAAGAAAGTGAACTCAAAATTTTTTTCGAAAAAAAACTACTTCACTCACTACCGCTTTCACGCATGTTGCTCCATTGTTGGTACTTTGCATGAGGTTTTCATTATGATGTGAAACTACTCACTCTAAATTGGGAATAAAAGAAACAATAAACAAAAAATTGAAAAATGCAAAAGAGTAAATCCACCCCCAAACTTGAACTAAACATTGACCTCAATGTTTTAGAACAAGCCCGGGAGGGTTGACTCACAAAGGGTATTGCCATATCAATTGCTTCTTCCTAGATTTCACCAGAAAGGTCCCCTTATTATTTCCTGAAATAAAAATAAACAAAACAAAATAAAACATTAGAAGTGTGGGTTACCTCCCACGAAGTGCCTCGTTTAACGTCGCATGGCTTGACGGTTCATGGTTGGATCATCAACCATTGTCTCGTTTCCTTGGTACTTTTCTTACCAATGTGAAACCCCAAAAGTATTTAATATTTGCTTGTTTGGTTTCTTCATCCTTAATTCTTACCACTTCAACTCGCGATCTCTCTTCCTTCATTTGTTTTGTTCTCTCCTTAAGAGAGATAACCTCCTTATCCATTAATTTCTTCGTCGGTGAGAACCTATCCTTGATGACTTTGACAAATTTTGGCTTTAACTCTAAACCTTCTAAAGATGGGATGGTGATTTGCAAACGGCTAAACGTTTTCATTGGCCGAAAGTAATGACTCTCATTCCCTTCTTTATTAGGAACTTGTATAGGAAGTAATTCCAATGAGAGTTTATGCTCCTTTGCATTACTACTCTTCTTCAACTCTAAGTCCACCATATTCTCTTTTAAAAAAGTTTCAACTTTTGAAGTTTCTAACTCATTCACGACTTCTTTGATTATATCCTCCTTTTTTGTTCCTTCGACTAACACATCATCTACTTTTTTAGGAGGTCTTGGATAAGGTAGCTTCATTGAGGGCTCATACTCAACTTCTATATTTTTCTTGACGTTTACATACTCTATATTATCCTTTTCAACAACATCTTCCTTGTCATCATCATTGTTTTCAACTTCCTCATCAATCACTTTTACACTCCTTATAGAAGTAGCATTGCAGGTTTCTACACAAGTCATAGGGTTTTGAAAGGTTGAGACTTGACTTACATTCTGCTCGGTGAAGAATTTGGTAAGTTGAACATCTTGAGTTTCCCGGTTTTGTTGAATGGCTAAAGAGAATTGCATGAATTGATTCATGGTTTCCTCTAACTCAGAGGGTCCTCTTTGATAATCTTGAGTATAGTGTGAAAACCCTTGTTGTTGGTATTCATGGTTAGCCATATGATACTCCATCGCATCTTCCGGTGTGCACCATCCGATATCATGAAACTCATTAACTTGAGGTGTGAACTGTGACACACTTTGAAGGAGATACTCCATTTGTTGAAATAGAATCTCGTTTTGAGCATGAATCGCAACATTTATATTTGGGTCAAACATTCTGAGAAAAAAAATCTACAAAACTAGCAACCAAGTGAAATAACAAGATAAAAAAAAATAATAATAAAAAAATCAAAATTAAAAGACTATTGCAATAACAAAATCTAAAATAAAGTAACTAACTAAAAATATAAAATAAAGGAACTAAACTAAAAATCTAAAATTAAGTAACTAAACAAAAAATCTAAAAATAAGTAACTAAACAAAAAAATCTAAAAATAAGTAAATAACTAAAAATAATATAACTAAAAATAAGGAAATAACTCAAAATAAAAAAACTATTGCAATGCGTGCAATATTGACACCAATCCCCAGCAACGGCGCCAATTTGTTGAAAGTATTTGTTGGTAAATATTTTCGGTAATATATCGTATCCACAGGGATTGGTTAATATCACTGCCGTTCTATAGTTAATTATTTTTGAGTTAGAAAAAGTAATTGGATTTGTTTTATGATTATGATACTATCAAATTTAAACAATAATTTAAATGCAAATAATGAACGTTTGTTAACGATTAAGGAAATATGTTGAGCTTTAGGGTTCATCAACCTATTCCTATACAACGTATCAATTAATTCACAATTGAACAATCTTTTGAATTACTATCTTCACTTATCCTCAAATATGATTCCATGTCTGCAAATCAAATTAGATAGACTTTTACCGGTATGAGATTCGATCTCTCCAAATATCAATATCGATAATAGTAATTAAAAACGATAATTATGAAAACTCAATCACAATTCCATCTCTGCAAAGTGAGATTGAATCAATATAGTAACCTAGGGAAAAAGTTAAAATCCTTTCTATTTCGATCAAAGATTCAACAATGGTGTAAATTAAAAACAAGGTTTCTTATTGATAATAAATTCAAACAATTGTTCATAGGAAATAATTAATGGCATTGTATATTCATAGGTTAACTACTACCTTAAACTCAACAAGAGGAATTTAGCTCTCCATTTACATGAAGAACACACAAGAATTAATAGAGGGATTCATCTTCATCAATGGAATGTCTTCGATTGGTAAAGATTTGGCCTTCAATTGTTGTTCTTGACTGCAAACTCAGAATGCTCTCCTAATTTCGCTCACAAAGGATCTCTCTTTTACTTGGAAGCTAGGGCTTTTATTTATAAGTTTTGGGCTTTTAACGCCGCGGCCGTGGCGCGGCAACGGATGTTCGCGACGCGATAAAAAACAGAGACTTTGGCGCGGTGCTGGCTAGAGCTCCCGCAGCGCGCCCTTGTCAAACTTCATCTTTTTGCTTTGCCTTTGAGACGTCCAACTTTCTTTCCTCTTCATGTTTTCCTAAAGCTCCATTTCAGCTCTAAACCTGCTTTAATAATACCCACAAGTGATTCGATTTTCTTTACACATGAACTAAACCTTTTCAGTTCAATTCTCACTAAAAACCTAAGGATCTATCACAATTTGCATTAGTTTAGAAAAGAAATTACTTATATTAACACATGAATTTACCATTAATTCACTCCTAACAGAAATTGGGATAGTTTCTTACCTTTGATTGAATTTACTTATAACAACAGTTTCCATTCGAGTATTAGAATGGCACCTTTTGAGGCTCTTTATGGTAGAAGGTGTAGGACTCCTTTGTGTTGGTACGAATCGGGAGAGAGTGATGTGGTTGGACCTGAGTTAATTCAAGAGACTACGAATTAGATTAAGATGATTCAAGAGAAAATGAAGGCTTCTCAAAGTCGTCAGAAAAGTTACCATGACAAGAGGCGGAAGGCTCTTGAGTTTGAGAAGGATGATCATGTGTTTCTTTGAGTTACCCCAATAACGGGTGTTGGTAGAGCACTGAAGTCGCGTAAGTTGACGCTGCATTTCATTAGTCCTTATCAAATTTCGGAAAGGATGGGAGAAGTGGCATATCGGATTGCATTGCCACCATATCTTTCTAATCTTCATGATGTGTTCCATGTGTCTCAATTGAGGAGGTACATTGCGGATCCATCACATGTTGTTCAATTAGATGATGTTCAAGTAAGAGATAATTTGACGGTTGACACATCTGTTAGAACAAGATTTGTTCTGATCAATATTCTTGTTTTGATGATAATAATATATATGAATTTTGTATAAGACAATGTGGTACTCTAATCCTATGCTTTTTCCATTTCAGGAAATATATAAGGAGTATGCACAATTCAGCGCTAAGAAGCACTGACTCAGAAGGTTCAGGATTGCAACATCAGAACATGCTCTCGCAAGACATCAGAAGATGGTCAAGCAGAATCAGAACATGGTCTATGAAGCATCAAAAGAACATGAGATCAGAAGCAGAAGTACTGAAGTTCTTATGGTATCACGCTCAAGCACTTCAAGTCAGAAGACAAGAAGATGCTCTGCACCAAGCTGAATGACTCTGATTATTCAAACGTTGTTGTATTCACAAATCTGAGATCAGAAGTTGGTACTAGATGTCAGTCTATTAAGTCTAATCTCTGACGGACAAAAGGAACGTTAGAAGCTACAAAAGGCAAAGTCAGTAGCAGGAAAAGCATGGCTCGAGGTAGTTGACAAAACAGTGAAAACATTAAATGCAAAGTTGTACTATTCACACGATGCATTAAATGCAATTCAACGGTCATCTTCTCAAACGCCTATAAATATGAAGTTCTGATCAGAAGCAAAAAAAAACAACACTTGCAAAATACTGAAACGCTGCTGAATTCAAATCTCACGAACTTCATCTTCAACCTCACAAACTATTGTAATATTTAGTGAGTGTTAAGCTTAGAACTTAAGAGAAATATCACAGTTGTGATTATAGCTTTCTAAGAAGCAAATTCATACTCTTGTAAACATTTATTTTACATTGATTGTAAAAGGTTCCTAGAGTGATCAGTGAGATCAATAGACTCTAGAAGACTTAGAAGTTTCTAAATGGTGATTTCCTAGAGTGATCAAGTTGTGATCAGTATACTCTAGAAGACTTAGAGTGTTTCTAAGTGGATAATCATTGTAATCAAGATTGATTAGTGAATTAAATCCACAGTTGAGGTAAATCACTCTAAGGGGGTGGACTAGAGTAGTTTCGTTAACAACGAACCAGGATAAAAATATTGTGTTCATTGTTTTTATCTTAAGAGTTTTTAAAGTCACACTTATTCAAACCCCCCCTTTCTAAGTGTTTTTCTATCCTTCAACATCACCTATGCGAATTGAAGATCGAGAGGTGAAGAAGCTTCGTGGTAAGGAGATTGCTTTGGTGAAAGTGATATGGGGTAGAGTGGCCGATGGCAATATCACTTGGGAACTCGAGGATAAGATGAGGGAATCGTATCCGGAGTTGTTTGTTTGAGGTAAATTTTTAGGCCAAAAATCTTTTAAGTGGGGGAGAGTTGTAACACCCTATTTTTTTATTAGATTTAATTAATTAGGATTATTTGATATTTGATAATTGTTTGTGTGTTTTATTTAATTATTGTTTGAGTGATAACTATTTAATTGGGTGGTAATATGTTATTTAGATAATTAATAAATGGTAGAATTTTATTAGAAATTAGTTAAATGGGCTTAGTTGAGTGAGAAAGATTATTGGGTGGGTTAAGCCCAATGAAATAATGAGAATTAGGAGAGAATTTTGTGTCATAATCTAATTAGAAAGAAAAAAGGAAAAAGATAGAAAGAAGAGAAGAGGAACATAGAAGAGAAGGAGAAAGGATTTGGAGATTCTTGAAGAGGGTGGATTAAGAGTTAGAGGTAAGGGTTTGAATACAAGTTCTTGTAGAATCTATGATTGGGTAATGTATGTGTTGTGTGAATCTCTTCATTCTTGGCTATTTTAGAGAAATGTATGAACCCTAATTTCTATGCTATCTTCTATGGATTTACATGATTAAACATGATTTTGATGATATATGTTGTTCAATAATGATGATTACTGGTTGTATTTGATGTTTATTGATGTTTGGAAGTGATTTGGAGTGGTTGAATGTGGTTTTCGCAGTTCTGTGTTTTGCTGTTGTTTTGTGAAAATCGCAGACCCCGCTAAACGGATCTGGTCCGCTAAGCGGAGCTGCGAAAATGGAAGTTACTGCCTAGCTCCGCTGGTGGTCCGCTGAGCGGACCCTGCTGTATGCAAAATTTTCCAAACTTTGAAATGTCATAATTTTTGATCCGTAACTCCTTTTTAGGTGCCGTTTGAAGCATATTGAAGCTTAAATAATTGTCTATATGATAGAATATAATGGATTGGCACTTGTTTGATTAATTATGATGATAATTGGGAATAACAATTACTTATATGTGTATGTTATGGATGAATTGTGCATGATCAATGTTCATGGATGCATTATGTGATATGATAACAGTGAATTATGTGATTGATTGCTAAATGCTAATTGATGTTTGATATTGGTGGAATGTCATGTTGTGTAATGTTGTGCAAAATTGGAAAGATGTGATTGTGTAGTTTAAGAGATAGAGAGATCGTCTTAAATGCATGAGTCTTGTTTTGTTGCACACGTACACAAGCATGAGTCTTTGAAAGTGGCAATGTTGGGTAATCTCGCAAAGGTTATTTACTTGTCCCAAACCTAACGAGTATGGGGTTTGAAAGCTTAACGAGTATGGGGCTTTGAGGTGGTTATCTAGTCTAGAGAGAATGACAATCGGCATGACCGGAAATGATAACGGAGGGATCCACATGCATATCGCATAGAGTCACACTTGAGTCGCACGTGTCGGTGTGAAATGTTGTTATGTGTGATTATGTGGTATGAATGTGTGGATGTGAATTTGATTGATATGCATATATGTGGAATGATGAATCATTTGATATGAATTAGGGAATGTGATGAGAATGAGATATATGTGATTAATACATATTTGATATGAAATGTGAAGTATATATATGTATGAGTGATATATGCGTATATATGTAAATGGTCAATATATAAGGTTGTGAATTTGATTGTGATGCTTAATTGTATTGAACATGTTAACTTTATATTAGAGATAACTGCATGTTTTGAGAAAAGTTAAGAATTGTGAAATGTATGCTTATTTATGTTGCATTTCCCATTATTATATTTTCTATTGAGAATTTGAATTCTCACCCTTCTGTTTGAATGTTACCCTTGGTTGGTAACGTGCAGGTTCAGAAAAGTAGTTGCTTGATTCGTGGCTCTGATGCCAATTGAAGGATAGAAAAACACTTAGAAAGGGGGGGATTGAATAAGTGTGACTTCAAAAACTTGTAAGATAAAAACAATGAACACAATTATTTTTATCCTGGTTCGTTGTTAACGAAACTACTCCAGTCCACCCCCTTAGAGTGATTTACCTCAACTGAGGATTTAATCCACTAATCCAACTGATTACAATGGTTATCTACTTTGAAAACTTCTAAGTCTTCTAGAGTATACAGATCACAACTTGATCACTCTAGGAATTCTTCTAGAGTCTACAGATCACAACTTGATCACTCTAGGAACCTTTTACAAACAATGTAAAATAAATTTTACAAGAGTTTAGATTGCTTCTAATAAAGCTGTAATCACAACTGTGATATTTCTCTTAAGTTCTAAGCTTAACACTCACTAAATATTACAAGAGTTTGTGAGGTTGAAGATGAAGTTCGTGAGCTTTAATTTTGACAGTGTTTTAGTATTTTGCACAAGTGTTCTTCTTTGCTTCTGATCAGAACTTCTATTTATAGGCGCTGAGAGGAAATGACCGTTGGGAGCATTTAATGCTTTGCGTGAATAGTACAACTCTGCATTTAATGTTTCACACTTTTGTTAACTACCTCGAGCCTTGCTTTTCCTGCTTTTACTGACTTTGCCTTTTGTAGCTTCTAACGTTCCTTTTGTCAGTCAGAGATTAGGCGTTTCAGCCTTTCATCTTGTACTTGCTTCTGGACTCAGATTTTGTAGATAACAACGTTTAAATATCAGAGTCAACAGCTTGGTGCAGAGCATCTTCTTGTCTTCTGACTTTGAAGAGCTTGAGCGTGATACCATCAGAACTTCAGAGCTAATTCTTCTGACTTTCATTCTTCTGATGCTTTCAGTTCATGTTCTAATTTTGCTTGATCATCTTCTGATGTCTTTTTAGAGCATGTTCTGATGAAGCCATCCAGAACTTCCAGAGTCAATTGCTTTTGAGCGCTGATTTGTGCATACTCTTTATATATTTCGTGAAATGGAAAATGCAAAGGATTAGAGTACCACATTATCTTATACAAATTTCATATATAATGTTATCATCAAAACACATAATATTGATCAGAACAAATCTTGTTCTAACAATCTCCCCCTTTTTGATGATGACAAAAACATATATAATTGATATGAATTTGTATCCAGAATATCAGATGAACAGAGACAATTACACAGTTATAGCATAAGCATATAATCAGAGTGTGTGAATATGTCTCCTCCTGAGATTAACAACCCCCCCTGAAATTAATACTAGAAGATTTTATAAATAAAAGACTTCCCTGAGTATTTTTCCATTTCAGTTGAGACTTTCACGTAGAGTAGAACTTCAGAATATTCAGAGCTTCTCTTCAGAGCTTCCATTGGACAGCTGCAGAGCTTGAATTTCTCTTTGTAATCAATTGAATCAGAGCATACTTGATTGTATCAGAGCATTCTTCTTGCTTCTGATCTTAGCATTTCTCGCTTCTGGATTTGAAACTTCAGAGCACTCAGCTTGCTTCAAATCTTCAGGAGCTTTAGAATTGCTTTTCCCCATGTATTTGCTTCTCACTTTGAGCTTTTCCAGAATGTCACATTCCTGCAATAACTATCAAAGACATAAAATCTTGCAAATAATGTTAGGAAATGTTGAGACTTAATCCCAGCAACTAATATCATAAACCAATTCAATTATCATATTTCTCCCCCTTTTTGTCATAACATCAAAAAGAAAAAAGATTCAGATGAACAAAACACACAGAGTGAAGAAAGAACAGATATTTTTCATTGATAAACATCGGAAGATACGGGTACAGAAGCAGATGCAAATCAAGCAAATGCAAAAAACAAGAAAACACACTAAGACGCAAGACAGACTACGACTGGCTAAGTCTAGAAGCTAAGACAGCCAGAAGGTTCTTAATCTCAGCAGTGTCTTCAACTTGCTTCCATGTAGCTTCCTTCGGATCCTGCATGAAGGATCTGAACTCAGCATTTGTATCCTCTTGCTTGTCCAAACGAAGAGCTAAGTTAGCTTGATTCTGTTGGAGCTTCTTCAGCACAGAAGCAGAAGGACCAGCAGAAGCAGCATCAAAGCTACTGTCCATAGCAGGAGGATTGTTTGCAGCATCAGCTTCAACCATAAGAACATCTCCTTGATTTTCCTCAACAGGAATTTCTGTAGCAGGATGTTCTAAGCCTTCAAGAATTGCAACTAGATTTTCTAGAGGTGTTGGAGTCACAGGTTCTGGAGGGTATTCAACTTCTGGATATACCATATTTGGTTATTTATCAGAGGGATGCTCCCTAAGCCAGTTGAATAAGAACTGAAATTCTCCAGTCAGAACCTTGTATGGATGTGGCTCCCATACAACAATTGCCAGAGGATTCTCTTCTTCTGCAAGCTCATCTACAAACTCCTTCTCTTCAAGAGGCTTCCAACTGGTGATGTGATGGTAATATCTTCCATCATCATACTCTAGAAGATAGCCAGAAGGACCAGGAGCAGCAGCTAGACACTCTTTTTGAATATTCAGAAAGTCAGATTGAAACACCCTACCAACGGTTCTCCAGATCTTGCCAGCAGCAACATGATCTAGTTTGGCATCATGTGCAACCTTCAGAGCATCTAAACCTGTTCTGACCTTAATTGTTAATAATTCAAAAAGTGTATCAACAGAAGGTCTAGGAGGTGATGTTCTTGGAGGAGGGTTAGGTATTTGGAGATGGAGAGAAGAGATTGGCTTATCTAGGTAAAAGAGAGCAGAAGTTTGGGGAACTCAATCCAGAACAAATAATGTTGTTTCAGAAGAAGGTGTTTGAGAGGGTGGTTGAGAGGATTCAGCTTCAGGATCTGAGTCTAAAACCACAACAATAGGGTCAAGTTTAAGTTTACGGTATTTGTTCAAGAGGCGGGTGAAAGAATCATAATCAGATGGTTCAGGAGATGAAGGTGTGAAAGGGCAGAGCACAGCAGTGTCTACAAGAGTGTAATTTAGGTGAGGAGGTGGTTGAGAAGTGGATATATTTGCATGAGGAGGAATGATGGTGTTAAGGGGTGTGGCTTCAAAGATAGGTTCAGAAGCTGGGGGTACAGAATCAAGAATAGGCGTAGTGCCTTTAGACTTGGGTGAAGGAGGAGGGGTAAGAACTTTGGTGGTTGGAGGAGGTTTAGCAAGGGCTTTTTCTGGTTGAGTTTCTGGGTTAGATTTTATTGATAAATTCTTTGAATTAAAAACAAAATCAGAATCAGGTTCAGAAATTACAATACCTGGACCTCGTTTCTTATTCTTAGCAGGTCCTTCTCCAACTGTCTTTCTCTTCTTCTCCTTCTGTATCACCATCTTCTGCTTCCCTTTTAACTTAACTTTCTCCTTTTCAACTTCATTCTGCTTTTCTTTTTCAACATCTTTCTTCTCCAACATCTTTTCTTCTTCTTTCTTCCTCTTCTTATCTTTCTTCTTTTTCTTTCTCTTCTCCTCTTCTTTCTTATCATCCTTCTTATGCTTCTTCTTTTCAACTGCTCTTTCTTCCTTCTGTTTCTTCTTCTCATCTTCCTTCTCTTCTTCACTGATTGTAGGAAGATCTAATCTCTTTGTTCTTCTTTCGTTTTATGCCTCTACTTCTGGACCTTGAGTATTAGCAGTATCAAGTTTCTGGTTGCTTATCCAAACAGGATCACACTCAGAACCAGCTTTCTTGTGCATGGCAAGATATCTGACAATAACTTCTGGTTGTTCATTCTTGAAGAACAGCTCAAAGTCAGCCAGAACAGGACCTCTTCTGGACCTAACTTTTGTGTTCACCTTAGGAGTAGAACCAATAGACTTGATTATGCCCATTTTATTCAGAGTAAGAGCATTTAGAGTACTTCCAATAATGGTGTAAGGATTGTTGATTATGCCTGCATTCTCCACAGTTTCAACAATCTTTGTTTGAACCAGAAGATTTGTAAGGATTCTTCCAAAAGGAATAACGTTCCTCATTTTGTTTGGATACTTCAGCCTAATTTCGTCTCTTGAATCATTCACAGCATGCCACAAGTGATTGAAAATGATGAAGGGAAGATCCACCTTGATTTGATTACCAATACAATACATAATGTATTGTTGATCCTTGTTGGTGAAGTTTGATGAACTTTTTGATTTTCTGTGGTAGAAACAACCCAGAAGAATCTTCGTCCATACCTTGTAGATGGTTTTCATATCCTTAACTTCTTTTGATTTCTTTCCATACTGAAATATCTCAGCATACACAGCATCCCAATCAGTTCTTGGAGTTGCTTCAGAATCTCCTTCAACATTCATCAACCCAAACAAATTCCTTATGAGGGGTTCTGTAATTGAGAAGAGTTCACCATGAACTATGGAGAGAATTGCTTTAGGCATAACGGTTGCATGCACCCAAAATTCCTTCACTAGGTCTGGATAGACTGGACTACACAGATCATAGAACAGAGGTCCCCAACCTTGAAAAACCATATTCTCTGTAAGATGAACATCATGTTTTTCCAGATTTTCAAAATCTACCATTAACTCGCAGATAACTTCCAACTGATCTAATGGAATCGAACAAGTAATCTGGGGAACAAGTTGTTGTTCTTGATCTTGTTCATGTTGATGTTGTTGCTGAGAAGACGAACCAACATTCTGATTTGAACGGGAAGCCATTGAAGCACTTCTGAGATTTTTGGGTTTCTTTTTAAGGTTTGAGAAGAGAGAGAACAGGTTACAGAAACGCATAAAATAGGAGGATGATGAATGAGTGAAAAAAGTAAAAAATATTATGAGAGATGTTTAAATAGACACGGATTTGAAATAAATATGCAATGAGATTCAGAGAATGAACAGTTACAGAATACAGAGAATCAAATGCATTTAATGTTGAGTGACGTTAGGGGAAAACGTGATATTTGAAATGATTTGCACAGTTACCTAGGGCGGCATTTCATCAACTGCACGCATGCTTGTCCCTTCAGAATGAACACGTGTTCATCATCTGGAATAGCTGGTGACAGCTGTTTTGCTTTAAAAGAAATTCTTAATCAACTTATACATATGAAACGTTACCAATAACAGAATCAAAATATCTAATTGAACAACAATTTCAGAACTTCTGATAAGAAAATAAATAATCATTTCAAATCTAATCCATATATCAGATCTTCTCATCCTTTCATTCTGGGCATAAATCCATACTGATGTTCTTCAGAATGAACTTAAACCTATCTTCAGCAAGGGGTTTTGTGAAGATATCAGCCCACTGATGTTCTGTATCCATAAAGTTTAAAGAAAGAACACCCTTCTGAACATAGTCCCTAATGAAGTGATGTTTGATCTCAATATGTTTAGCTTTGGAATGTAAGATAGGATTCTTAGATAAACAAATAACAGATGTATTATCACAGAAAATAGGAATGTTACTCTCATATATCTGATAATCTTCTAGCTGACTCTTCATCCAGAGCATTTGTGTATTACATCCAGCAGCAGCGACATATTCTGCTTCTGTTGTAGAGAGGGCAATTGTGGCTTGCTTCTTGCTGTACCAAGAGATCAGATGAGTTCCCAAAAACTGACAGCTTCCAGAAGTACTTTTCCTTTCAACTCTATCTCCAGCGTAATCAGCATCACAAAATCCTACTAGGTTGTAATCTTCAGATCTTCTGTAGACTAAACCAACATTAGTAGTACCTTTCAGATACCTCAGAATTCTCTTAACAGCTGTTAAGTGAGATTCTCTAGGATATTATTGGAATCTAGCACACAGACATACACTGAATAGAATATCAGGTCTAGAAGCAGTAAGATATAGAAGAGATCCAATTATACCTCTGTAGAGCTTCTAATCTACCTTCTTACTTACCTCATCCTTACATAAAACACACGTTGGATGCATAGGAGTCTTTGCTTCTTTGCTTTCTGAAAGATTAAACTTCTTCAGAAGTTCTTTCACATACTTGGTCTGATGAACATAAGTTCCTTTAGAAGTTTGATTGATCTGGATCCCAAGGAAATACTTGAGTTCTCCCATCATGCTCATTTCAAACTCAGCCTGCATAGACTTAAAAAACTCCTTTCCAAGTGTAGCATTAGATGTTCCAAATATGATATCATAAACATAAATTTGGCAAGTTAAAATATCCTTTTTAAAGGTTTTACAGAAGAGAGTTGTATCCACTTGTCCTCTAGTGAAACCATTATCCAGAAGGAAAGAACTTAATCTTTCATACCAAGCTCTGGGAGCTTGCTTCAGGCCATATAATGATTTCTTTAATTTGAAAACATGTTTTGGAGACTTAGAGTCTTCAAAACCAGAAGGTTGGTGGACAGATACTTCCTCACCTATATGACCATTTAAGAAGGCACTCTTAACATCCATCTGATACAGAGTGATGTTATGCTGAGTGGCAAAAGAAATTAGAAGATGAATAAATTCTAACCTGGCCACTGGTGCAAAGGTTTCTGTATAGTCAATGCCTTCTTGCTGACTATAGCCCTGAGCAACCAGTCTGGCTTTGTTTCTTACAACTTCTCCTTTTTCACTTAGCTTGTTTCTGAAGACCCACTTAGTTCTAATGATGTTAAATCCTGTTGGTCTTGGAACTAGATCCCAAACATCATTCCTTGTAAATTGATTAAGTTCTTCTTGTATGGCAATTATCCAGTCAGCATCCTCCAGAGCATGATCAACAGAAGTTGGCTAAATCGAAGATACTAGACCAAATTGACATTCTGCATTGTTCTTAAGGAATGCTATTGTTCTTATAGGATCATCCTTCTTTCCAATGATAACATCTTCTGGATGAGCAGAGTTGAGTCTATAAGATCTTCTGGGTGTTGGCTCTTCAAATATTCTGAGATTCTCCAAAGAGGCAGCAACTTGATCTTCTGAAACTTTGCTTCTGGGTTCTTTATGATCTGAGTTAGAGATTTCAATATCTGCAAAATTCTCAAACTGCTTTGGCTTTTCAAGACCAAGCTTATCATCAAATCTGATGTTGATTGACTCTTCCACTACAAAAGTTTCAGTATTGTATACTCTGTAGCCTTTTAAGCGTTCAGAATACCCAAGTAGAAAACACTTTTGTGCCTTAGAATCAAACTTATGCAGATGATCTTTAGTGTTCAGAATATAGCATACACATCCAAATGGATGGAAATAAGAAATGTTGGGCTTTCTGTTCTTCCACAATTCATAAGGAGTCTTATTTAGAATAGGTCTTATAGAGATTCTATTTTGAATATAACACGATGTGTTAATTGCTTCTGCCCAGAAATGCTTAGCCATATTGGTTTCATTGATCATGGTTCTGGCCATTTCTTGTAGAGTCCTATTCTTTCGCTCTACAACTCTATTTTGCTGTGGAGTTCTAGGACAAGAGAAATCATGGGCAATACCATTTTTCTTTGAAATAAATCTCAAAGAATCTGTTCTCAAATTCGCCACCACGATCACTTCTAACCTTTATGATTTTGCATTCCTTCTCAGATTGAATATGAGTGCAGAAGTCAAAGAACACAGAATGAGACTCATCCTTGTGTTTCAAGAACTTTACCCACGTCCATCTACTATAGTCATCTACGATGACTAATCCATATTTCTTCCCTCTGACAGATGCTGTTTTGACAGGGCCAAACAGATCAATGTGCAGAAGTTCTAGCGGCCTAGAGGAAGAGACAACATTCTTAGACTTGAATGCAGGTTTTGAAAACTTCCCTTTCTGACATGCTTCGCAAAGAGCATCTGATTTGTATTTCAGATTAGGGAGTCCTCTGACCAGATTAAGTTTGTTAATCTGAGAAATCTTTCTCAAACTAGCATGACCTAATCTTCTGTGCCAGACCCACTGCTCTTCACTAACAGACATAAGGCAAGTAACCTTCTGGTTCTTAAGATCTTGAAGATCAATCTTGTAAATGTTGTTCTTTCTCTTGCCTGTAAATAGGATAAGGCCATCCTTCTGACTAATAGCTTTGCAGGACTTTTGATTGAAGATAATGTCATAACCATTGTCACTTAATTGACTAATGGACAATAAGTTATGAGCTAATCCATCTACTAAAAGTAAATTAGTTATAGAGGGAGAGTTACCAATACAAATGGTTCCAGAACCAATGATCTTGCCTTTTTGGTTCCCTCTAAACTTGACTTCACCAACAGATTTAAGCTCCAGGTCTTGGAACATAGACCTTTTTCCTGTCATGTGTCGCGAGCACCTAGAGTCCAGGTACCATGACATGTTTTCCTTTGTATTTTTGGCTGCCAAGGATATCTGCAACAGGTATAATCTTTTCCTTAGGCACCCACATTCTTTTGGGTCTTTTTGGGTTAGTCTTCCTCAAGTTCTGATTGAACTGAGGTTTAGCATGAAGATTAACAGGAGGTACAGCATGATATTTTCTAGGATGTGCAACATACTTCTTGGTGTGTGTATGAAAATTTTTAGAGTTAGATGTGAGATTTATATCATGAGAATGGCCAAACTTGAATTGATCTTACAGAGGTTTGTATGTATTTTCATCTCATCACCCGGTTCAAGTTTATATGGGGTTTCACCCTCATAGCCTATGGCAATTCTCTTGTTTCCACTAACTCCATATATCATAGAGGGAAGTTGACTTCTGCCAATATCTCTAGATAGAAACTTCCTGAAACTCAAGTCATATTCCTTAAGAATATTGTTCACACTTGGAATAGACTTTTCTGAACTAGAAGATGACTCAGCATCTTTAGATAGTTTTAAAACTTTTTCTTTAAGTTCACCATTTTCTATTTCAAGCTTCTTAGTTTCAGATGCAAAGAGCTTTCTCAGCTTTTTGTATTTGATACTAAGTTTAGCCTTGATTTCTAGAATTTCAGTTAAGCTGGAAACTAGCTCATCTCTAGAAAGTTCAAAAAATACCTCTTCAGAGTCTGAGTCTGATGTAGGTTCTGATTCATCATCAACGGTGGCCATCAGTGCTATGTTTGCATGCTCATCTTTAGAGTCTGACTCTTGATCAGAAGAATCTGAGTCATCCCAATAAGCCATAAAACCTTTCTTCTTTTCAAACTTTTTCTTGGGCTTTTCCCTCTGAAGCTTTGGACACTCATTCTTGTAATGTCCAGGTTCCTTGCATTCATAGCACATCACCTTCTTCTTGTCAGATCTTCTGTGTCCAGAAGATTCTCCTCTTTCAGGCCTTTTGAAGTTCTTGAAGTTCTTGAACTTTCTTTGTTTGCTTTTCCAGAGTTGATTTACTCTTATGGAGATCATGGAAAGTTCATCTTCTTCTTCTTTTGATTCTGACTCTTCAGAATCTTCTTCTTTAGCCAGAAAAGCGGTAGTGCATTTTTTATTATTAGATTTTAATGCAAAGCTCTTCTAGAGACACTTCATTCAAGTTCTTAGCAATCTTGAATGCAGTCACCATTAGGCCCCATCTTCTGGGCAAGCTTCTGATGATCTTCTTGACATGATTAGCTTTGGTGTAGCCTTTATCTAGCACTCTTAATCCAGCAGTCAGAGTCTGGAATCTTGAGAACATTGCTTCAATGTTTTCATCTTCCTCCATCTTGAATGCTTCATACTTCTGGATTAAAGCTAAAGCCTTGGTCTCCTTAACTTGAGCATTACCCTCATGGGCCATCTTTAGAGATTCAAAGATGTCATGAGCAGTTTCTCTGTTTGTTATCTTCTCATACTCAGCATGAGAGATAGCATTTAACAATATAGTTCTAGACTTGTGATGATTCTTGAAGTATTTCTTTTGAGCATCACTCATGTCTTGTCTTGAAACTTTGACACCTTGAGCATTTATAGGATGTGTGTAACCATCCAGCACTAGATCCCATAAGTCAACATCTTGACAAAGAAAGTAACTTTCGAGTCTATCTTTCCAGTACTCAAAGTATTCACCATCAAAAACTGGTGGTCTATTATAGCCATTAAAACTATTGCTTCCATTACCATTGTTGTTTTGTTCAGGAGTAGGAGTAGATGAAGTTGTTTCAACCATATTGACTTTGTGTTTTTCTCCCTGAATTTTTTATCTAACACAGTTAAGTGCTTGCACCTAGAACCGGCGCTCTGATTCCAATTGAAGGATAGAAAAACACTTAGAAAGGGGGGGATTGAATAAGTGTGACTTCAAAAACTTGTAAGATAAAAACAATGAACACAATTATTTTTATCCTGGTTCGTTGTTAACGAAACTTCTCCAGTCCACCCCCTTAGAGTGATTTACCTCAACTGAGGATTTAATCCACTAATCCAACTGATTACAATGGTTATCTACTTTGAAAACTTCTAAGTCTTCTAGAGTATACAGATCACAACTTGATCACTCTAGGAATTCTTCTAGAGTCTACAGATCACAACTTGATCACTCTAGGAACCTTTTACAAACAATGTAAAATAAATTTTACAAGAGTTTAGATTGCTTCTAATAAAGCTGTAATCACAACTGTGATATTTCTCTTAAGTTCTAAGCTTAACCCTCACTAAATATTACAAGAGTTTGTGAGGTTGAAGATGAAGTTCGTGAGCTTTGATTTTGACAGCGTTTCAGTATTTTGCACAAGTGTTCTTCTTTGCTTCTGATCAGAACTTCTATTTATAGGCGCTGAGAGGAAATGACCGTTGGGAGCATTTAATGCTTTGCGTGAATAGTACAGCTCTGCATTTAATGTTTCACACTTTTGTCAACTACCTCGAGCCTTGCTTTTCCTACTTTTATTGGCTTTGCCTTTTGTAGCTTCTAACGTTCCTTTTGTCAGTCAGAGATTAGACGTTTCAGCCTTTCATCTTGTACTTGCTTCTGGACTCATACTTTGTAGATAACAACATTTGAATATCAGAGTCAACAGCTTGGTGCAGAGCATCTTCTTGTCTTCTGAATTTGAAGAGCTTGAGCGTGATACTATCAGAACTTCAGAGCTTATTCTTCTGACTTTCATTCTTCTGATGCATTCAGTTCATGTTCTGATTCTGCTTGATCATCTTCTGATGTCTTGCCAGAGCATGTTCTGATAAAGCCATCCAGAACTTCCAGAGTCAGTTGCTTCTGAGCGCTGATTTGTGCATACTCTTTATATATTTCCTGAAATGGAAAATGCAAAGGATTAGAGTACCACATTATCTTATACAAAATTCATATATAATATTATCATCAAAACACAAAATATTGATCAGAACAAATCTTGTTCTAACAATATATTCATTGAAATCTTTAATAGCAATTCAAATTGTTTTCCGCAAGCGTTTATGCATAACGTATGAGAAAATGAGATTACATTTGTGTTACAATATGATCTTTGCGTATTATGGATGTTGTATGTATGTTATTTTGGGATTTTCATTTTGTAAAAATCAACATGTGGCGCCTTTTTTCCTTTATGCATGCTTACTCTGTTTGATTGTATGATATATTTGGGGTTAGAAAAGGGGTGTTACAACCTACACCTCAAATTCCAAACCAAACCCTCGTTCACCTATTAGCCAACCTTGCCCATAGAACAATCAACTTTATCAGAAATTCTAAA